>NC_134417.1:81526365-81826886 GCF_030867145.1 Opisthocomus hoazin
TTTTCCTCTTTTGCTCACTCCATACATAAGAAGAAAATTTGTTCGAGAGGTCTGAGTTCTGATCTTGCAACAACAATATTAAACTGAGATTTGCCATTGCACATAAAAGACAACTTGATCATGAGTGAAAAAGAAGGGTTATGAGCCTTCAATCATAGACCAGATATCTGTTAGTTTAAAAGGATATTATTTATGGGTAAGATGTACAACAGGAATACTGTCTTTTTTCTTTAAATTTTCAAGCACAAGTGTGATTTTCTTTAAGAGATATATTGACGTAGCATAAAATGAATAAAATAAAAGATTGTAGCTATTTTTAACCACAACACAGTTAGACATTCAGCATAAAGCTGAGGAAAGGCTTTATGATTATCCTCAGATTCGTCTAATGCTGCAAAGATCTGAAAGGAGTTCAGTTAATGTTCGTATTAAGCTGAAAGAGAAACGCATTTAAGAAGAGAGCTGCAGTGGAGGTTGAATGAAAGATCCCAGGAGCCATGGACGACTTCTATCATTTGCACAAAGATAGTTTTTAAAAGCAACAGCTTAGCTCATCTGGAGTTAAGTTAAAAAGAAAGAAAGAGTCCTTAAAATAAGGCCATCAGTCTAGAAAGGATGTAAATACAGTCTGTCAGTGTGTGAGTATTTTTCTTTGATTCAATCAAAATCCATCACCGTGGACTCTATTTTTAACCTATGAGTAGATTTGAGAAGTCTGTTTCAACCAGAACTATACATCAGAATGTTGGCATGTATATAAAGGTTTACTGGGTGGTGGAAGGAAGCTTGGATGAACCCGTGGCTTGATATGTATTTATTTTGAAATTGTAAAATATACCTTAAAAGAGTATGAAAGAACTGGCTAGATGAGAGCCATTCGCCTGGTGTATAATTCATCTAGGTGCCAAGTTTAAAGTGTTTGTGGGTCTTCAACAATTTTGTGAGAAAAGAAATATTACTTATGTTACTGAATGGTATGGATAACACACATCTATCCAGAGACCGACCACAGGATACAAACCCATTCTGATTAAGAATTCAACAACTCGTGCAGTGAGCTTACCTTTATCTTGTTCATCATGTTTTAGATCTGGAGGGATGCCTTTCATTATCCTTTCTGCCTTTCCAGTTTATCTTGACATAAACAGCACTGAACACTACAAAACATCCTGCTTAGTTTGAGATGATAGAATTTTTCCCGAGTTCATTTTTTCATTTGTTTTTGGAAGAGAGAGACGGGAAAGGAGAGCAGCTTCCATTTTTATTTATTTAATTATTTGATTATGACAATTTAGTCAATGAATTTTTTTAGTGACTAAGGCCGTTTTGAAGCATTTGTGGCTTACACAGTATTTAATCTCATCCAGCACTCTGCAGCCAGGTATTTTGCCTCTTATTTGTTTGGGAGTGCTAGGACAAGAACTTCAAGGTGCTTTTTTTTGTTTTGTGGGGTTTTTTTGACAATTTGTCCTTCAGTAGCATCAGGTAATTGGAAACACACAAAATACTTTTGTTCTAACATTATAGAATTGCAGCAGAATAACAAGACCCTTTCTCAAAGGCCCGTTTATTTGCTCTTTTGAAATAGCATACAGTGTAATGTTACTGATGCAGGCTGTAGGATTTTTCACGTTGTCAGAGGAATGGGTGTAAAATACACTTTGTGCCAGTGAAAATAAACTTTATGCTGAATAAAAACACACAAAAACTTCATTTTCCATTTATCTGCAAACAATATAGGCCAAGTGTGGCATCATTTGCTACCTGCTGGTGCTGTACATATTATTTGTAAATGGACATGAAAAGCTAACGAAAAAACATGATAGACTAAAAAATTATATTTGAAATAGAATGACAAAAGGTGTATAGGAGTGCATGCAGACCTGTGCACATTAGGAATGTCCTCATGAATTACGAGTTACAGAAATGGCCTAGTTGCTAATTTAAAATTATAACTAAATAATTTTTTATCATAGGAGCTCATAGACATCTCCATAATACATTTGAAAAGTTAGGGTGTAAATATGTATCTATATATAATCTACAAAACAACCTCAGTTACAGAAATATAGAATAATTTTAAGTTATATTGACATAAAACTAGGAGTCCAAACTGTACAGTAGTAATGTTAATACATAACAGAGTGTGAGATAGTTATTTCTTTCTATAGCATTTTGTTAGCTCTGCTTTTCAGTACGGTATAATTAATTTTCTTTGAAATATAATAGACATGTTCAAATGAAATCGAATGAAATGAACACCTTCTAATATAATCTTCAACATGACCTATTGCAGTCAAACCACCCACACAACAATATTTTTGTTAGTTCCTATGTTGTTATCAGAGCTGTACATTATCATGTGGAAAATATTGGTTCATCACAGATCACAACAGGATAATGTAATTCTTCTAAGATTCATAAGTCTTTTCAAAAGGCTTTTTATTTCATATATTACGGAGACAACATTAAAAGCATAGATCCAATGCTGTTAAATCATACTTTAAAGAAGTTTTGCTACTCACTAAGACATTTCATGGGGAATCAATGTTTTCCCTGCTAATGACAAGGAAAAGTTATATGATTTTACAGGGAGATTTTTAAACAACATTCTTTAAATTAGCGTATGCATTATTGCATGCTTTATACCACAGAATAAAAAAACAAGAACTAATGCTACTCTGTTAACTGACAAGTCTTATTGACATTAAACTATTTTATATATAGAAAGGCTTCTGGCTTTTTTGTTATTGCATTTATTTATTATGAAAAGACAAAATCTTGGTTAAAGACATATCAGTTTTTAGTAGTCTTTGTCTACCTTATTTTTCATTATGATGTTATACTGTAGGAGCTAAAGATTTAGCTGTGTAAAAAAATCTAGCTCTTCTTCAGATTTATACCGATTCGTACCAGATAGAGTCCTATAAGCACTCACCATTTTGATTGTTAGATCTAAAAGCAGATTTTTATTTAATACACTTATGTAGCAGTTTCATCCCAGAAAAAATGTTCCTAAAAACTAAAAATAAAATTATCTCATTTAGTAATAGATTTTTAACACAAAGCAGCTTGAAGTTTCTGATTGTAAAAGTTCTTGAAAGTTTAGTTAATCCTTTTAAATTGGCTTCAACCCTATTGATCTCAATAGGATTTTTCCATTAGGGAGGTTTCATCTCAAAAAGTACATTACAAACTGCCTTCTGTGTGATTTATGGTTGTTCTTTCTGATGAGTATTTTATCTATTTTATTCTTTGAAAATAATATCAACTGTACCAGACATGTTTACCTCTGAATCAGGGATCATGGAATCATGCGGGTAAAGAAATCTGGATATGTGATTGTTGTTAGCCATAATTACATTGCTGATGCTACCCATGGAATGAAAATAGCCTTGCAGTAGGTGTCTATGGTGGATTGCTCACTATAGCAAATAGATTCAATTGACTCTAATATTCATGACTCATTCACAGTAAATTTGGTTTCAAAAGGAGTCAGCAAATGAAGTTTGAAAAAGGTTTTTCTTAAGTTCCTCATTTCCAAATCCATTTTCTGTAAAGTTAAACAGATTTCCCACCCTCCCACCCTGACTGTATACCTCCACATTTTTCACTTGATTGATCCTTCAGTGAAAGAACCTCTAGGGCAAAGCACTAAGCCTCCAGATTTACTTAACTACGTGGAGGTGCTCCCCTTCCTATTCCACATGTACAGAGAGCTCTCCTCTACTGCAGCCTTGTTTTTCCTCCTCACACTTGCCTGTATACTTTTTTCCCTACAATCTATTTGTCAGTCTTGCGCATGTTAAAACAAAAGATTATCCTAGCTCCCGGGTGGGGAATAAAATATTGACCTCATTTAATCCAGATTTTTCACATCTGAAGGGCTTTACATATATGGGCTTTCACAAAGTTGAGTGGGGTTGCTAGACAAGTATAAAAGGAAGCAGGCTTTTGTAAAGTTCTCTCATTAACTGAGGATTTTATAGGATAGCAAACTTTATAGTCTTCATTCTAGGAATATTTATTCATCTTTTTCTAGGAGAAAATGGATACGTTAGGAATTTTGGAGGAAATCAAAAGATTCAGCCTCTATGAGAATTATTTTTTTATATTTGACTAAGAAATAAAACAGAAAGTAACTCAAAATGAAGATAGGAAAGGCTATTAACTAGCAATTATTCATAACAGCTTTTATTTAAAGACATATTCATTCTAAATATAGGGTGCTTTACAGCAGCCAAAGTTCTTTTTTGTATTGCTATCATTTCCTCTGTATATAGAAAGCTATGACCTTGGATCACATTTAATAGATTTTTCACTTGGAGCTTCCAAAGGCACCATCAATTTTGCATCATTTCTCTCACCAGCTGCACTTTTGTTCACACAGTTTACCACATGTGCATGGATAGTCATATTCTTTATTCTAACATGACAGTGTGTACTTTTACACTTTGATGTTTATTTTGACAAGAGCAAAGCAACAAGAAATCCCTATTAAAAAAAAAAAATCTCTTACAAGAGCAAATTCAGAAGCATTGCCAGCCACTACATACATATTTACAAGAAAACTTGACTCACTGGTTTGGAGAGCACCTTCTTAATACAACATAAAAATATAAGTCCTATCCCTTTCCCAAACTTACAGTTAAAACACTATTGAAAGGAGAAAGCATATTTAGGTACTACTTTTGAGAAGCACCTAAAAGGATTCTACCTGGTATTGAATTTTTAAAGATGTACTTTTAAACTTAAAATTCGAATATTTTATAGAGTAATACCTCTGAAAGTCCATTGTATTTCAGATTTATTACATAAAAAACCCAACAAAACAGCATTCACTTCTGTATTGTTTTGCTTGATGCATTTGAAAAGAATTTGTTCTGTACTCACAGAAATATTCAGGCAGCACCATAGGAATTATAAGCATTTTCTCACAGTCACATGTTGGAGCACTGTAGAACCAGGAACGAACTTTATGTTTCCTGAGATGTAAGACAATGACCCATCTCCTGAATTTCACTTTCTCTCTTGACACTGGACCTTTTTGTCTATAGTGTAAGCCAGTGACAGGGCAAAAAAGTGATTTATGAAAGGATGCGCCTGTCCTTGCCTAAGTTTAGCCATTTAAAAATTCCACTTATCCCAAGGTAGACCTCTCAGAGAGGTGCCTGTCTGCTTCCATTGACCTCACAACAACTCTTGATGAGTGATTTAAATTAGATATCTTTTCACCAACAGGTAAATGTGAGACAAATCCTAACCTCTAATTCTAAAACACTGCAGTGCCTGTCTTTATCAGGACCCCATTGCGAAACAGTTCCCTCTCCTAGTTTTCAGACTTGTAACAGTAAGAGATGCAGAATAAGACTTAGAAAAACAAACACAGTTAATAGGCAAACCTATCTACTGAATAGAAAAGCATTCAGTTTGTCAAAGTGGATGCTGTAACACATAACGATTACCAGGAGATGCTCATAGATTTACCAGGCTTAATCCCAATGAGTATTCAGATATCTAAAGCCAAAACGGACAAGTTTCAAGAGCAGAGTTTAAGAGTTTTCCCACCAGTTCTGTTGTCCGGTGTTTTACCTATGATTACTTTTACTTATGCAAGCTGACTGCTCTACTACTAGGACAGAGGGTGAAAAAAATACACTATCTCTTCCTCAGGCAGATTTTTTGTGCAAAATCCAACCTTGTAGGCTTCATTTTACAATGAGTACTGCAGGCTGGGTCATGCCAACTTTATGAACTCACTAAACCCAGCAGTAGGTAATGCAGTGCTGGATGGAGGGGATTCTTAACCTGACCTTTGGGTGCCTAGGAAGGCAGATACCTACCTTGTTTTTTGCATATGTGAGAGTGTGTATAACAGATGCATACCTAAACATGAGAGCCATGTAGCTATTTAAATAAATTCATGCTGTTGTGATCTGTGCTATGCCTCCCTATTTTGCTCTTTTTGTTTATAGTCAAGGTATGGAAACTAATTATGGATTACACACACACATGTTCAGATTCTGAGACCTTTAGCTGACTTCTAGAGAACAAACATTTATAACATCACATTGATCATCACAGTGTGTGGGTTTACTTTTGGGTTTGGGTGGGGATTTTTTTTAATTTCTTACTAAAGCATGAAAATACATCATTATAAATATTTTTTGTACACTGAAAACTAACGGGAATTTACACTAGAACTAGAGCACGTCCTATAATAGCTAATGTTGTTTTGCATCAGCTTGGTAAGTAGAGCTTAGGACATGCTGGGTAAAAATCCTGTTTTTTAGTGTAGCCCACTAACATAGTAGACTTAGGTACAAGAAGCCTACTGATGACCAAAAAGTAGGTTCTGTAATGTGTTTTTGTGAAGATGACATGAAACTGGAAGTGGTATCATAGAACATAATAATATGAATTACAAGGTGCTGTCTACTTTGAAAGAATCTACGTAATAAAGCAGTAAACTAGAGGAAAAGCACAGAAATGTGAGACAGGTTCACAAGTATGGCCACTTAAATACAAATAAGATGTATTTTGAAATTTAGCTGGATATTTACCTATTTATTTTTAAATAGCCTTCTTTAGGGTTTTCTTTCTACATGCAAAATAATAATAAGAGGGCTGTTTTGGCAGTGATCAGGTAAACAGCCAGCTTAACCCCCTATAAAGTCTATATATGTATATATATATATTACCCTTTTCTAGTAACTTGTCCGTTATTGCCCACCTATTACACACTCTTTTATGAGTTAGCTCCAGTTAATCAGATGCTGATTGGGGATTCTAGAATACTTGCTGATGATTATGTGTTATTTTAACAGGAGAATGACAATAATTTCCTGTAATGCCACTTGTTAAGGTAATTATGCAGTAATTGCCTTATCAAGGTGTCATGGAGGAGAGAGGAGAAACTGAGATTTCACAGCTGCTGTCATGCTTTGATGAAGTGTTATCTTGAAAATATATTGTCAGTCATCAAACTAAATTTCTACCTGTTGTTCTAAATCAGACAAATCTGTCTCGGGTGGGGCATATGACTTCTGCATTTGATGTTTCACATTCTGATAATTAGGAAGGATGGATTATCTTTGTTTTAAGACATAAACCTAACAACAGAATTGCATAGACAGGATTAAGCAAATGCAGGATCATGCAAGTGTCTTTGGGATTTTCAAAGTTGAGAAGCTGCTTCCTATGAAAAGACAGACCTCAAACTGTAATCTTGGTTTTAGGGTAGATATTGCTACAGTTAGATTGATATTGTCTGCTGTATAGAGAGAAAAGGGAAGTGAAATAAAGAATGTGACAGGTCAGAAGTAGGAATATGATAAGTGTCATAAACATGTTTTATTTATTATTTATTAAATACTTGTAAACAGCCTTAGTATGAGCACTCACTTCAGATTTACTGACATCCACTTGCCAGGACCTGCTCAATAGGAACAAAAGCTTGAGCTCAGTTTCCCTTGGGTCAGAAATACAGGATACTCAGTAAGAATGTAGGATACATCAAGTGTGTGGAATAGGCAAAATCCAAATATACTTTTTGACTGAATTTAGACCAAAGTCTGTCATCTGCACTGCTTAGCTTTATAATGATATCTAAAGTGATTTTTTTTCAGATTATTGAATCACGTGACAGTGAACTGGAAAATGTAAGTAATGTCCATGGAATATACCTGTTATGCAACTAATTCTGCACTGCCAGGCATTCTTGTTGCCACTCATGACAATCTAATTCAGAGAGAAGAAGCCACTACTTCAACTTGTGATGGCTGACGGTCCTTTATGTCATTTTTAGTAGTAATGATAAGGTCAAAAGTAGTAGAGAATTGGGCTCATGCAACCTAACTTCTGAAAGTATCTAGCCTTACATCCGATATCAGCAAGAATTAATAGTGCTATGCACCTTACTGGATCTAGCCCAAGTGCATACTTTAGAATGGCAAATAAATGTGCATATATTTTGTACATTTGCATCTGTTTCATACTTCAAGGCAGCTGATGCAATATACCATGGTAATGATTATATAAGCAATGCACAGATAGGTATGCTAGCCCGATTAATGTCAGGTCTCACACTGAAGCACTTCGCAAATTAGAAAACTGAGAAACTGAATTTGGAGAGTGAAACATTTTTCTCCTATTCTTCCTGACATGTCTTTCCAGCTCTCTGAACTATTCAGAGATGCGCTGCTAACAGTATAATTTTCTGGGTGAAGGTTTCATGAAGAATATCTGATTCAATTCCTTGGATTACATAGTGCAAAATGCAGTAAAAGAAGCATCATTGACAGTTTTGAAGCAAACTTAACAGTTCATTTGTCAGCTGGAGAAGAAGAAAGAGATGCTCTTCTAGCAGTGCTACTGGGACAAATTTAGCTGACCTATCCATGGAAATACTCTGTTAAATTTACAAGGGCACATTCTCAAATTGATGACATTTCTTTCTACTTTCAATAGGTTAACTTCTCAACATTAATCACTACCAAAACCTCAAGCAATGTCTGAGAATGGCAAAGTGACCACGAAGTTACAGCATTTGTGACTCTAATAATAAGAAAGAATGAAAACAGGAATACGAAAGAACAGATATCGTCATACTCAAGGGATTAACAGAAAGGCTCTTGGGGGAAGACAGTCTGAGGAACACAAGGTGAATTTATATCTTTAATACATGGAACTAAAGGCAGAAGAGAAATCTATATATTCTGAGACATTCTGAGGCATAAAACAGAAAGGACAGCTAATGGTTTTCCCAAAACTTCCTAATTCTCTGAAAGACACAAGACATTTTACAAAAAGCAGAAGAAATGTCTCACAGTAACAATAAATATAAGGAAAAAAATCCCCCAAACCATTAGGTAGGACTAAAATGAAAATGGATGATATGGAAAATGTATTGTAAATAACAAAAATAGAAGCAGCAAAAATAAAAGATTCTATAAAAAGATTAGAAACAAATGTAAGACAGTTCCAACAGGTGACCAAGAAGGCAAGCAAATTACACATTTCATAGAGAAGGTGGAACTCTTCATAACTTTCTACACTTTAGTTTTTTTAAGTGAACTAATAAAATAAGGGCCTGAAACTTAATATATTTCCAAAAAAGGGAATATGAGAGGAAAGATATGGATAGAAAAAATAGCTAAATTAGACATATTCAATTTAGTTTGATTATACTCACCGTCAAACCCAGAAGACATTGAAAACCTGAGCTATTCAATAGCCACTGAGCTATTATCCTTGAAAATGCATTAAAAATCGGGGATGTTCAAGTGAACTTCAGAAAGATAAATACAATAAAAGAAGGTTGGGGACATCAGAACTTGTACATAAGCCATTTTACCTTTTTAAACCTTCAGGAATATGAAAACAACATGTATTTGTACATTTAGGTGAAGTAAAATTTGAGCTGATCTCATGGTTAAGTAAAACAATAGATGAGGTATCTTGGCAAATTCTTTGATACTGTCCTATATTATATGCTCAAGACCAAAGTACAAATATATTAAGTTCACGTGCAACTCATTAAAAAAATGAAGTATTTACCAGAAATGCAACCTCAGACTAGAAGAATATTTCAAGCGATATCTCAGATGTATCTGGGATGAACCATGTTCTATTGATTATTTTCATTAATGACTTAGATAACAGAATAAAAATAGTATTTAGATACATTCAGATTATTATGAGAGATGCACAATTAAAGGACACATGCTGCAACAAATTCTGGTTTAGTATGAGGGATTTTTTTTTTCACAATAAACATTGTATAAAATGAACAGGTTGCTCAGCGATGTTGTGGAATCTCCTTCCTTGATTTTGTTGAAAACTTGACTTGACCCTAATAAACCTCATTTGACGTTGAATATTCTTTTGCTGGAGCAAGAGGTGGGAGAAGAAGTATTTTCCAACATAAATTATTCTTTAATTCTAGAATTACATCAAAGCTTTGGATGAAAATTGAAAGAAAAATTCTTTAATTCTACAATTACATCAAAGCTTTGGATGAAAATTGAAAGAAAACACAGAAAACTTGGAATTAAACACAACCTTGATAAGTTGCAGAATCATCCATAACTAGTAAAAAAAAAAACCTCAGAGAAGTTGAGTGCAGAATATTACTTGCAGAAAGGAGAAAAAACTCACAACTTTATAATGGGAAGAGATTTCTAAGCAGAAGCATGTTGAAGAATTTGAAATTTAGCTTCCAAAATTTAGTCTTTAGAAAAAAAAAAAAGAATCTAGAGGTCAAGTTTTGGTTTATGCTCTAGATATCTGTCCTTTGAAAAAAAGAAGTCAAGTTCTACTCTGGGCTATTCTGTTTGCAAGACAAAAGACTGGTTGTAGAAAACTTAACTAATTGTTCCATTCTAGCTGGCATATCTGAGGCCTTGTGTTGAGCATTCTGTCTGGTTTTAGAAACATTATTTCAAGAAGATTAAAGACAAACCAGTAATAATTCACAAAATATCAGTAAGAATGACCAGGCTGTTAAACACGCTTCTTGAGAAAGGTTAAAATAATTTTTTTAAAGTCTTTTAATGAGAAGGTGGAGATGTTTTATGTGTACTTCCAGTACACAAAAAACTCTTTATAAAAGAGAATACTGGTGTGTGGTGTACCAACTATGTCGCTGGACAATAAAGCAAGCACTAATGAGCATAAAATGCACTTAAGAAATTTTTATATAAAATTCTGGTAAAAATAAATTTGAATTATAAAAACACTAAAACACTGGTACAGATTATTAAAGAGAGTTATGGAACACCAACAGCAGATTTCTAAAATGTTATTCAAGTTTCTGCCAGTGATATTCTGAGAATACTTGATCCTGCCTTGATATGCAAAGATAAATTAGATAATCTATTGAGATTTATTCTATATTTGCAGTGCTGCTGATGAATAGTTATGAATTGCTTTTGGTGGAATCACAAAAAAATTTGCAAAAGGAATTGACATTCACATAAAGGTCTTCCCTGTTTAGCACCACGAAAACTTCATCCAGCTGCAGTCATCCATGGTTCAGTGACACAAAAAGTATCTCTCTCTCCAGGTGGTACTCAAATGTACCCAAGATAGGGAGACACCAGACGAGGTTTCTCACAGCCCTTGCTCACACACTTGTTTCACAAAAGTCTCACCCAAGGTTGCACTGCAGCAGAGATGGCCTGGCAACTATGCCCCTAGGAGGGGAGGGAGAGGTTGTAGAGCCTCTGCACCTCACCCAGAATACTGACACTGCCTCATCTCAGTGTGCCCCTCCTTTCAATATTTGTTATATTGGTCATCTAATGACTTTCCTCTAAGCCATAAAAGTGGCACAGAACAGGGAGGAGAAGAGACCTTGGACATCAACGCAAGAGCAAGAATTTATAAACTGATGAGTAACAACCACATGAAGACTGGAAATCAGAAGAACCCATGAAAAGGTGGAAAATGGGAAACACTGAGCATAGTCATGGTGAGGCAGAGCTGCTGGGAGCAGGATGTGGTGGGAACACACCAGCTCTCTGCCAGGAGGGAAGGGTGCTGCCATGTCCAGGCAGGACAGCCTTGACAGCAACACTCCTCTCACCTCAAATTCCTGGGCAGGTAAACAAATGGTAAAGGGCTGGAGGACACAGATCAGGGAGGAAGTACAGCCTGTGGAAATGCTATTCCATTTGGGTCTTGTTCCTCTATTTACACAGTTTTAATTTGTTTCAGTTATTCGCAGTTATTGATTTAGTGAAGATGCCCTCCTGGCTATGCTTGTATGTCTAATTGACAGCATGTATTTCAGTGAAAAATTTAAGGACAAGTTGAGTTATACACTGACACACACACTGACATGTAGACCAGCAGAAATGCATTTCTAAGGAAGCACGTTCTTTTAACACAGTATTTACCCACTGCTGGCTTTATGGACAGAGATATTGCATTGCTCCTACACTTCTGTTAAATGACATAAGCCATCATTTTATGTCATGATGTTGATTTATTTTGCTTTCTTGCTTTTTGAATATTTTATGTCCCTGGGATATGTCAAAGCAGAAATTTTCTGAGAGGGCTTTTTTTTGTATTCACTTTGCATTTACTTTGATGCTTTGAAGCTCCACAAATATATTTAAGTGTCAAAGGATTTCAGATAGGGGATAGTGGTCCTGCTACTTTTAAAACAGACAGCTAGAATGTAGGTATTTTGTGTCCAGAGGATAGAAGACCACTGGAATAGTCAGGTTCCAATAATCAAAATATCCTGACAAAAGTACCCCTTGGAAATATGTACTGGTTTTCGATAGAATGATGCTAAAAATACACTGTATCCCAATGACGACAACTGACAAATACTGACAAGGCTTGGCCTTGTCTGAAACAAAGACATGTAGTGATTCATTTCTGCAAGAAAACCTTCTCTGTGCTTCAACAGTATTTGAACGCTAATAAGATTTAACATCCCCTACTTGTGTGGAGAACTGCTCAGAAAAAAATTTGCCTTTCTTGCAAAAATGTGAGAGTGGTTTAAATCTGAAATATGGTTTAACATAGCCAATCTTCTCCTGAACTTTCAGTAGTTTAGAGAGGGGCTAAGGGGAACAGAGAGAAGGAACATTTGTAATTTTGGTTTTACTAGTAAAAAAATACCATTTGTTCACATAGTCAAATCTTTATCTAACTTGCCTAAGGAGGGAGTGACCGACCATCATTTATCTTCTCTCCAGACTATTAAAGAATGCAATAAATACAAAATCATGATTGCAAGCTATGCACATCTGTTAAATTAACAAAGGCAAAACACAAACCAAGCAGGGTTGAAAGTGTTCGTAACAACAGTGTGTTGCCTGAGGCTCAATGAGTCTGTGTGAACAAAAGTGCGGTGTTGACCTCCCAGAGTTTTAATGTCTTACTTCACCCTTGAACTGAACAAAGGCACTTAATCATTTGTGGGAGGCTTCTCCAGTCCCTAGTATATTTTATTTTGCTCTTATTCTTTACCTTTATTATAAAACCATATTGTAAATGTATTAGAAAAACCCAGAAAACCTCTGGTTAGTCTTAAAAGGTGTAAAATTATTCAAGAGATTGAAGTGGACATTGACAGAAGAAAGAGTCCTGATTTTTCATTATGAACAAGATTTGCAACATTAATTGCTAATTTTTGAGGGGGATGCTGGAGCCCTCCTTGAGACATTTTAGAGATTAAGGACATTCACAAGGCTGACCAGCATGGTATTTTATGGCTTGAATTCATATAGTCCCCAAGATTTTCTTCAGCTCATTTATACATCATGAATCCTTTGATCCATTGGGAAAAGGAGAAAAAAATGTTTGTTTGAAGTCGCAGTTGCCCAGGCCAGTTGATTGTAGTGGGAACACATAGATGTGAGTGGAAGTGGATATTTGCTAGCATTTTCTATCACTCCTGAGCTGAAGAGATTTAAAGATGTTTGTAGTAGTAGAAGTAACCTGAAATGCAGCTGTGTTAGAAGCAGTATGGTAGTATAGTGGAAATGTACACTTGCACCTTGAACATGTCTGGGTAGATTCCCAGGTACTGAGGTGGTCTGGAAGCACTCGTGTCTTGCCTACTATTCTGCCTGAGCTGTCCACAGCATTGGTGATGCTGTGAAGACTGTTTCGTGGGATGTTCTTGTCTCCTGAGACATGCTAACAGCCTGGTGAGTTTCGGGGGACTGGTGGGACAATGCTGGTTGGCACATGCCAAAATCATGCGAACGAACATCACACTAATTGAAACTTAGACTTTCATACACCTTGCACAGCTAATTTCCATACACAGTAGAATGAGGCTCATATTTAGGGAAATGCCATTGAAGAAATAAAAGAGTCAAGTTCTAAGAGCGACAGCTTTGTCAGAGTCCCACATTACAGTTTTGTGAGTTACTATTCACTTGCTTATTTAGTGCCAATGTAAGTTTTCTTTTGTTCTTTCACTTGTTTGATTAAAATAATTTAGTCTTGGTTTAAAAGTTTAAAGACATTGATGTTGATGCTAAATATGGTCTCCGGTATTTCAAATATTTCTCCAGTATTTCAAGTGGTAAAACTACACAATTGACTTGTAAAATTAGAAGAAGAAAGCTTGAACAAGAAGAAAATTCAGTTTTCTGATGAATAGGGTGTTGAAATGAATTCTTTATTTTGTTGTGTTTTGAAGATACCTGACATAAATGTTCCTCTTAGATTGCTCTTTGTGCATCCTGCTTTCTCTCAAGATTCTGCTAGATCATCCCACACCTTAACATACCTGTCCTTCTTATGGACCTACATCCATACTGGTATGAAGGATAACAAAGAAGATAGACTTCATTGAAGAGTTTTGATTTCCATTACCTGGAAAAACCATTGTATTCTGTTAGCAAAGATACCTTACCCACTCATTCTTGCTGTCTACCATTATTGTTTCTTCTCTTGTGAGCTACGAAATAATAAAATGTTAACACGGTGTTCACCGAGCTCTGTGAAGATTTTCTTCTTTTCTATACATGCCTCACATAATGTGGCACCATCTTTCTTTTCCCCCCTCAAAGATGCAACCCATATACCTTGTGTCCAAGCTTTGCAGATGGACTGGGACTGCATAGAAGTTTAATCAGTCCTTTGATTTGGGTGATAAACAAACAGTTCATTTCTCAGTAACACAGTATTGATGTTCCGCTGGCACAGATGGACTCACTGGAAGAAACTTCCTGGTTTTGAACTAGGAAACCTCTCTCACAGTGTCCAAGAATGCCACTTTCAGGTCAGAGTCAGCTGAGTGATATTTTAGGCTAGAAGAAAGGGTGATTCTTGCTTTCTCCTGAAAATTTTTTTCATCCTCTTTTTACTTGCATTCTCACTGTTTATTTCTTAAATAACCCCACAACTTTGTGCTATAACTAAGTTATCTTTGGGGGATTATATGTAATTTTTTGTTTGTTACCTCAGATACAACAGCAAAGAATTCTTTTAAAAATCTTCTCTTATTGTGTTTATTTTCCTTAAATCAATGAGGAGGCGCACTGCAACTCAAACTTCGAGAATGAATTTAGCCCAGACAGAGCTCCTTCAGTTCTCTAAGTGAACAGAGCTCCTAAAGGGAAATAGATGCATTCTCACATAATTAATTTCAATTCTTTGTCTCTTGTAGTGAGAGAAAATGTGCATACTCTTAGGGAGCGCTGGAAATGTACTTACTATCTAGAAGTTTTGCCAGTTTATCATCTAGAAATTTTGCTATTTTATTGACGTCTTTGTTTTCATCCTTCTATGAGTGTAAGCTCTATAAATACTAAGGTAGAGATGCATAACTGATATTTAACATTATGATTATCATGACTATTTTTTTAAAGATGAGTTAAGTTTATGATAATTTTCTTTGAATTTCTTACTATTACGTATTTCAGTGAGAACATATCCTAATGAATGCACAACAGACATAGGGAAAAAATAATGGAAGGCATTGTATTTGTCTATTTTTCCTCATCTCTCCTTCATCAGAAGTTGAAACCTAATGAAAAACATCATCAGTGTTTCAAATTCTGGAGTATTTCTCGTCAAAAGGTTAACAACATACATTAACAAATAAATTAAAACCATGAGCTGGGTTTGACAGACAAAAGAACCCTCAAAGGCAGTACTGAATACTTCTGAACAGAGCATCTTTCACAGTACTACAGACACCTTGTTCAGCTGTTACTATTTAGATTAAACACAGAGTGATGCTTTGAGATCATGGTTGTCGATTTAAGAACCGAAAGTGGAAATTAACAGAGGTTTGTAGCATCACTCCAGATTTAACCCAGAGTTGAGGCTCCTCCACTTGAAAGCAGAGAATCACCTTTCAACGAGCTATTCCATGTTTCTTTTCAGGCAAAATCAATCAAGTTTTCTTCCTTGAATGCCTTTTACTTCTCATTGCTTCTGCAAACATATGCTTAGATCCTAGTTGAGTACCCGACACTGATTTAGTTACCCTATCAAATGAGGTGAACGCATTCTGTTAACAAAGAGTTTTTCTGTAGCTTCCAGAAACATTGACAGCTCATGTTATAATTACATTAAAATATTTGAAACTGTCTCATGCTGGCTGTGAGTTCCCAGAGCTTTGTTTCGTTTTCTGCCAGAGTTTTCTTATTGTTACTATATCAAGATTCTTAAATTTGCTTTGCATGAAGTTATAGGATCATGAAAATGGAGCTGGACAAATTATATGGCCAAAGAAAGATGAAGTGTAAGAACTAGGATTATTTTAACAGGTCTCATTTTTCTACTACTGCTGGAAAAAAGTAACAACTTTGTAATATTTTGCTTTTTCATCTGCCTTTCATGTCGAAGTCCAAAACAATGGAAATATCTTAATATTTTCACAAATCTTGTCCTTGAATGCTAACTCTTACATAACTAAATGACAAAATTCTCATTCTCTGTGCTTCAGCTTCTGTGATAGAACAAGGTTATGTTGAGCAACTTCAGAGATTAAATCCTGAAAAAAAGATTATTTATTTGGATTACTATTGCACCTACTAATACCAATCCAGATCTTTGAATGATAGATGCTAAAAAGACACTCCTTGCCTTCAGGATCTTAAAATATGGATTTGGACCAGGCATACCTGGAAGAAGTAAATCAATGAGGAAATCAAAAAGCAAGTAGCAGAAAAGCAAGTAAATCACCGTACAAGGGATATGTGTTTCGTTTTACAGTTTACTTAACAATAATCACCATTTTTAAGGGAGCTCTTTTCAAAGACTTTTATACTGAGGAGAGTATTATATACATTATATGGTAAAAATTTCTTCTTGAATTCTAGTTGACCCTGGAGTACTAATTACATTGTTGTTGGACTAATTATACTGTTGTTGTTGTTTCTGTTGCTGTTGCTGTTGTTGTTGTTATTGTTGTCATTATTATGTTACTGATATTTATATTATCTAGCTTATAGCTAACTTCAAATTTAGCCCTGTGTTGGCATCCAAACAGTAATTATCAAGCCTGAAAGTACCCTTGTGCCCAAAGTATGCCTGGATTTTTGCTGGCTGAAGATGAGAAGCTGATCCAGCTTGGTAATGGAATTGTAAATACCAACTTCTGTTTCTCTCTGTGGTTTTCAGACATTAGCTAGGTGTGAGCTAAAACCCTGTTCTGCTGCTAAGCAAGTTGGTCCTACAAATGAATCTGTGGCTTTCTGAAGTTAAGCAAAATCTTAGAAAAATTTATTCTATTGAACAGAAATTGTAGCAATATCTGAACTTCTTCCTAAACCATGTAGTCAATCTCATTTTTGGGGAAGAATAAACAACATTAAAAACTGTCGTAGTGTGCTCACAGTTTATTCATTAAGAAAAAATAATAAATCTACTTACACCCACAAAGTAAAACAAACAAAAATAATGTATTTTCAAACGCTTACTACTGGAGACCTTTTTCTCAGAATGTTCCATCTTGTTAATGTATATGGGTATTTTAATTGTTCAGGAGAAATGAAGGGGAACTAGTTTCCAAAGGAGGTGTCTCTTTCTTCACTTCTATAATTTTTCAGCAGCTTTATATGTAATTAGAGATTGCTGATGCAGTGATTATTGTGGAACAAAAGAAGGTTGATTACTGCACTATTATACATAGAATGAGGGGGAAATCATTTTCCATGATTGAATTTACTAATAAATATTTAATGGAATATTCTGTCCCAACATATTTAAACAACACACTGTGCAGGAGTTGGTAAGTGTTAAGCAGAGCAATTTTAAACTGTAAATCATTCATTTTTTATCTAATTGGACATCAGTCTCATGTCACAAATTTTTACTTTGAATAAACATGTCTCCGTATACTCCAGCTCATACATTATGTGCTGAGTTTCAGCATCCGTGAAAGGACGGGAACGACTCTCACACACATTGGTACAATGCACAGTTGGATCCTTTATTCCCCAGCTTGTGCGGTTATATACATTTACCATATCTGTACACACGATTACGCTTATATCGGATAGGCTACAGACATAAATCACATGCTGTTCACACGCCCCACATTCCCTTATGATTGGTAACTATGCACTAACATCAATAGCAACAGACCGCCTACGTGTCCTTGAACACATCTTGTTTTTGCTAACCCACACCATGTGCACTATCAGAACTTTCTCAATGGCTATTCTTAGCTGTCTTTTCCAGTAGCCTGTTAAATTATGCTGCATTGCTTAAGTGGCCTAGTCGTGCTAATTCTCAAGCTACATCGACCCCAACAATTATGATTTGTGGATTTTCAATCTTGGCATTTATTTTTTTTAACATCCTGTTAGCTATAACTTATCCTCTGCATTTATCACAAAGCCAAACACAAAATAATTCATTTAATTTTATTTTTAACTGGTTTATTTTTAATTTGCTAGTATTATCTCTCTAAATCAATGATTTTTAGATAAAAGAAGGTGAAAATAAATGCACAGTTCCTGGACATTTGTTTTAGAGTAGTGTTTAACCATGTGTTTATCTCTTTGACTTAATATCAAGTGTCAGATCAGTTAAGGACTTCATTATGGAAATTTCATTTCATATTATTAACCCTCAGAGCAGTATCCAGGCCCAAGTTTGGGTTCTTCATGAAGTCCATATGAAGATGTGGCCCTTCATTTGGCAATACAAGACAGAGCCAAACTAAAAAGGACCTGTATACAGTAGGAAATGTGTAGTACAGTTGCATACACGGACTTCTGTTCCTGCTAAGAATCTGTATGTGTGAGGGATCGCTTAAGTGATCTGGACGTCCACAAATCCATGGGCCCCAAAGGAATGCACCCACGAGTGCTGAGGGAGCTGGCGAATGTCATTGCTGAGCCACGCTCCATCATCTTTGAGAGGTCCTGGAGGACAGGAGAGGTGCCTGTGTACTGGAGAAAGGCCAATGTCACCCCAATCTTCAAAAAGGGCAAGAAGGAGGACCCAGGGAACTACAGGCCGGTCAGCCTCACCTCCATCCTGGGAAAGGTGATGGAGCAGCTTATCCTGGAGGCCATCATCAAGAAAGTGGAGGAAAAGAAGGTTATCGGGAGTAGTCAGCATGGATTCACCAAGGGGAAACCATGCCTGACCAATCTGAGAGCTTTCTACACTGGCATGACTGGCTGGGTAGATGAAGGGAGAGCCATGGATGCTGTCTACCTAGACTTCAGCAAGGCTTTCGACATGGTCTCCCATAATATCCTCCTAGGGAAGCTCAGGAAGTATGGGCTAGATGAGTGGTCGGTGAAGTGGATTGAGAACTGGCTGAATGGCAGAACTCAGAGGGTTGTTGTCAGCGACACTGAGTCTAGTTGGAGGTCGGTAACCTGTGGTGTCCTCTAGGGGTCAGTACTCGGCCCAGACTTGTTTAACTTCTTCATCAATGATCTGGATGAAGATTGGAATGTACCCTCAGCAAGTTTGCTGATGACACCAAACTGGGAGGTGTGGTAGATACACCGGAAGGCTGTGCTGCCATTCAGTGTGACCTGGATAGGCTGGAAAGTTGGGCAAAGAGGAACCTGATGAGGTTCAACAAAGGCAAATGCAGGGTCCTGCACCTGGGGAGGAATAACCCCATGCACCTGTACTGACAGGCTTGGGCCGGACCTCTTGGGAAGCAGCTCTGTGGAGAGGGACCTGGGTGTCCTGGTGGATGACAGGTTTACCATGAGCCAGCAGTGTGCCCTGGCTGCCAAGAAGGCCAATGGCATTCTGGGCTGCATTAGGAGGAGAGTGGCCATCAGGTCGAGGGAGGTTCTCCTTCCCCTCTACACTGCCCTAGTGAGGCCTCATCTGGAGTACTGTGTCCCGTTCTGGGCTCCCCACTTCAAGAAAGATGAAGAGCTACTGGAGAGAGTCCAGCGGAGGGCTACAAGGATGGTGAGGGGACTGGAACATCTCTTCTACGAGGAGAGGCTGAGGGAGCTGGGCTTGTTCAGTCTGAAGAAGAGAAGGCTGCGAGGGGACCTAATATATACTTACAAATATCTGAAGGGTGGGTGTCAGGAGGATGGGGCCAAGCTCTTTTCAGTAGTGCCCAGCGACAGGACAAGGGGCAATGGGCACAAACTGAGGCACAGGAAGTTCCGTCTGAACATGAGGAAGAACTTCTTCCCTCTGAGGCTGACGGAGCACAGCAACAGGCTGCCCAGGGAGGTTGTGGAGTGTCCTTCTCTGGAGATATTCAAGACCCGCCTGGACGCGGTCCTGTGCAGCTTGCTGTAGGTGACCCTGCTTCGGCAGGAGGGTTGGGCTAGATGACCCACAGAGATCCCTTCCAATCCCTACGATTCTGTGATTCTGTGACTTCCCTTCCACTGCTCATGCTCAAAGGTTCTCCATACATTCATATCAGAGACCAAGACCAGCACTGCTTTTTCCAAGAAGAAACTGGTGAAATTATTCTCCTTTTTTGCAGTGATCTAATACAATAAATGAAAAGGGAGAGATTCAGATTTGTTTTCTGTTGCAGTTTACATGACTCGAAGTCCACTTCTCCCCAGGAACTTTTTTAACTAGCAGCCTGTACACATGTCTGAGAAAGTACCTGTACATCTAATTGCTTCCAGGCCCTTAGATATTAAAGAATGAAAGATTCCTGGTGATGTAAAAAAGCAGAAAAAGAGTTTGAGTCTGCAGTTCAGTAATGAGGGTTGTATCTGAGGAATGGCAGTTTGAGCCCCCTCAGGCTGCAAGGGAATTGAAGCTACATCTCAGTCCTCCTGTATAAGCCTTTCAAACCAGTGGCTCTGGGATGTTCTTCCAGCAGCCACATTGAAGCCGGGCTGATGAGAAGTGCTGGATGGTCTGCTGGAGATTTGCAGGATTGTCAGCAGTCCACTGGTCCATAAGTGGGGGAAACACTTCATTAGCACAATCACAATTACACCTCTCCCCTCCCTTTGGGGAGGGCTTTCAGTAGACAACGATGACATCAGCAATTTGGAGAGAGTTTAATCGTCAGTGTGTACCATACCGTCTTTTACTAGAACAAAAGTTCACTTTTTAATATATGTTGGTATTATCAGTATTTATTATTTTGAAAGCATTTTTGTCTCTTTCCACCTGTATGAGATATTTTCAGCAAGCGTAAATAATTCTAAAACATACTTGATGTGAATCCAGATGAAATGAATGCAAATATTTCAAAGAGCTGATGTATTTAGTTAGTGTGTCCTGCATTTCCAGGCAAAAGATACATATATATATGCAACAGTGTGCTGGCATGAATGGCAAGACTTGGTTGAGCTTCACCTTGTTCAGGAAAGTCACCATGTGAAAAAATTAGTTTATCTGATTTCACAGATAAGTATGTCATTGTGAGAAGAAGAGAAACATAAAGCAAAGTCAATCAAGAATAAAAAAAAAACCAGGACAAGTGAAATAATTGATATTGTCACCATGAACTTTAAAAAGCTGGACAAGGCTAAGTTTTAGCACACTCAGAGATACCCCAGACCTAGAATTCTCTGCATTCCTTCCTATAATCCAAATCCAGGAGCCTGCATATCTGTTTGTTTTTGATTTTGTTTTTGTTTTTGGTTTTCCGAAACATCTGTCAGAGAATTCTTCTTAGGTAATACATCTATATAAATATCATTATCTATACACACTTGCACGGATACACACACACATGGCTTCTAGATCATTGTATTTAGTCTTTTCTGTAGAAACTCGTGTTTTACAAAACAGAATTACACATTATTTTCTCATATGCTACCTGAAAATTTGGTCAAGCTCAAAAAAGGTTTTTCCTTTGGCCATGTACCTGAATTTCACTGCTGTTTCCTTTGAATACCTTGTATCTCTTTTCAGGGTTGTGATATTCTTTGCCTTTACAAAAACTCATCTTTCTTGAAAACAATTCTAATTCTATTCAACAAAATATTTACACAACCTCTTTGCAGTTTTCAGGACTACACTATCAATGCCTTTCCCCAAATGCTCCTTCAAAAGTCATTTATTCCCTCCTTATACGGATTTGCTCTCTTGACATGGCTGACAGATGCTGCTATAAAACCTGATCCCTCCCTGTAATTATTATTAGAATTAAAATAAGCACTGTCTCACCCCTGGTTTTTTTTCTTTTTTTTTTTTTGTAATCACTTCAAGACTGAATTTTCCAAACGACCTGTGGCAGATTAAAATTCTTGGTTATGAACGTGGCTCCCAAACTAACAGCAGTAGTGTCCTCTGAGCATTTCAGAGAATGCTCCATCACCTGGATCCTCTGAATGGTAAATACTTCATATAAAAACATTTGGGTCCCTGCCCCAAAATATCATGTTATAAATAGGCTCTATATCTATTCTGCATGGCCTATAAGTCAGGAGAAATGGCTGTGAACAGCAGCATAAATGAAGTGTGAGAAAAAAGTTCTACACTGACTGTTGACCATTCATTGTTAGAAATGTGAAACACTGCATTTAAAAATTTCAGTCAAAACTGAAACTTTGGAAAAGATCTCCCAGTTGTAGCTTACTGTAAAGACCTGAAGAGTGAAAAGTCTTTTCAGGCATCTCATTACCACTGCCCCATCCTTACCCTGCAAACCGAGGTACCATATGGTTTCTAGAGAGATATTATTCCTTAGAAGTGCTGGTCTTTCTTTTTATGCATTGTACTTCCCCATGTCCTCCTACTGCCACATGAAAATCAGTGCTGGTCCACACCAAGCCATAATTACCTTCTTCGGTCAACTTTATGAAGCATGCATCAAGTTTTTATTTCTTAATTGTATGACAATCAGCACAACAGACCCTTGGTAAATCACTACAATGTCTGGACATTAACATAGGTAAAACAGCACTAGCAACAGCAGACACCTAAGTCTCACTCTAGTGATGAATGCAGGAGAAACACAGGATGCTTACCTAGTAATTAAATAAAACAGCTGAAACCCAGCTGCAGTAAATTTCTCCACTCCCATCAGACTCAACAGAAATAAGCCCCTTTGGTAGGCACTTGCTGAGGTGGAAGGGAATATTGGTAATTCTGTGAAGATGATGAAATCAGTAGAGACTGCTGTTTGCAGTACTGTTATGCACCTTCTGGCAAGGCCAAAAGGGCAGGGCTATATATTTTGAAAATGTTTTTGTATTGTTTGGGACCGTGAACAGCCTCTACTTTGCTTTGCTGTGATTTTTTTATTTTCTTTTTTCTCTCCTTCCCTCTCTTGCTTTCTATCTTCCCCTCTTTCTGTCTTTCTATATATACCTCTCTCTTTTAATACAGGTTGACAGAAAGCACTCGCTTTTAGAATAAGATTTGCAACATTGGTTCATATTTGCTTTGAAGTTATTAGTGAAGTAAAATTCTATTCTTGTTTCACAAGCCTGGATTTTGAATAAATTGAGATTAATTTTGGAGTGATGATGAAAGCTTGATGATTTCTACATGCTGACATCATGGCCGTAAAAAGTTCATTGGATATAAACTCTTGAGGGATTGTCTGTCTCTGAAATAAGATTATTTTTAAAATAATTTGCTTGTAATTCTGAAATCATACCATTGTTCTATTTTGTTCTCTGCCTTAATTTCCTTTTCTTGAATAGAACTCTTAGTTTAAAATCTACACTCAATGCATCTCTGGTGACATTGATTCATTTTCTAGCATACATTGCCTCACTCAAACTTTTCCATTTACTATGAGCTAACTTGAGAGCTAGCAATCTGCCCCACATAAGCATTCATTTCTGCCCCCAGTGTTGGAGGGACACCCAGAAGCTGAAATAATCCTCTCCAAGCTGAAAGTGTTCCTGCACATCCTCCTTTCCCTGCAAGGGAGGAAAGGAAGAAACAAGCTCTATTTTTCTTCTTCTCCCTGCATTAATAAGCTGTGCTCATGTCTTCTGCTATAGAGCTCCTTATCCAAAGTTATCTCAGTTTACCTGCTGTGTCAGTTGAAAGAATTTTATTGATTCCCTTCATTTGAAATCTTAATCCCACCAGAATCAAAATCTCAAATGTATACGTGATTTTGAGTGGTAATATTCCAGCACAAATAGAATAAACCCAAAGCTAAGCGGAAACGGAAACACTCATATTTCATTTTACCTGGAAATGTATAATATTTAAGAATGCTGTCTTTTACATTTTCAGCACTGTTAATGTTTCCAAACTTAGTATAATCTTTGTAAATAGAGTAAGCTTCTTAAGGGTACAGAAAAAGTAACTTACTTTTGGACAAGATGTTGCCTTGCAGATCTAGCTTCCTTTTTCACTCTGCTTAAGGTGATTTTGTGAGAAGAATTATTTTTACAAGATCTTATGCTAAAATTGTAAGAACATTGTACATAATTTTCTGCATTTCCTGACCTTATGCCTCACAGAGATTCCAAAGTCTGCTTGATATTTAAAATAATATCCTGACATCAGCTACGCCACTATTTCCAACAAGTTTATACAGTACCATCAGCACTAAGTGTTTATCTTATTTCTGTCCTTTCAGCAGCAGAGTTCAGCTGGTTACTGGTGACCTCTGCTATTCTGTATTCCTGCCAGCTAAACATCCGCAACCAAAATCCTTCTCATTAGCTTGTCTTTGCATTCCAGTGTTTAAAATTAGTACCTGAACACGATCCTGTGAGGGTCTGTGGGGAAGCAGCTTCAGGTAAATAAATATTTTGTGCTGTGCATGCTGGGTACAGGCTGGATCAAGCAATTATCTTAGTAAGTGGTCTTCCTTGTTTATTCAAAACAGAGTCCTTCCCACTTTATTGTTAATCTAATCTACTGTGGGATTCTAACAAAGTCTGTTTAAAGTAAATCTTGCTTGTAAATATTTTATTATTTTAGTAACAAGAGACTTAGACTTGAGAGAATACTTCATGTTAAATAAATTAATCAACCCGTAATCTCTGTTAGGTTTCTCATGGTTGTTAAGATATGTGCTCCTTAGCAAGAGCACATTCAAAAATGCTAATTTATAGTCAGATTTTATTAGAAAATTGAGGATTGAAAGCAGAAAAATTCTTAGAAAACAAAATAAAGATGGTAAATTCACAATAATAGCAATGTAGATCAACATATATGACAGTTGACATTCATGGAAAAGATCCAAGGGAAGGGAGAATTTTCAAAAAGCTTTAAGTCATATCCATGAATTTAAAATGTTCTCACAAATCTGCTATAAAGGCAAGATTTTATTTTACTCTACTACAAATTATCCTATGGTTTTTGTGTCAGTCTGGCACTGTAGAAACTCAGAAATAACATATCATTATTAAACCCCAATATATCTCACATCAAACACTGCTAAGAATTTAGAAAGATTGTCTAATTACACTAAAAGTCAATTTATTTCAAAATAATATCTTTGAAGTCCTATAAGTAGCTGAATTTTGACACAGATATTCAAAACTATCAAATAGTTAACTAAACCAATTTACAAAACCAATGCTTTTGAAGCATTTCTAGTTTATCTAGGAATTTACCACTCTTGTAAGTTTTTACATCACTTTAAACTTAGAGTCAAAATACTATAAAATCTTTCCCTAAACCAATACTAAATTTCATTATAGAACAGCATTTTGTCTCCAAAATACTTGAGCTTTCAGACTAATCTTTTTTTTTTTTTAATATTCAGGGTTTTACACGGGCAACACCAATATGTTTCCTGTTGCATAATGTTGAAGTTACTAATATCATTAATTTTCCCTACCTTAGTGTTGTCATTCAAGTTCATAAGTTACTGAAAATTTGGTGATTCAGTAAATTGCACAATATGGAACATGTTTTATTTATGTAGAGGTCTTTACACTGAGTAATTAACTATTACTGAAGTGAACAATATATGTACAAAAGTAATTTCACTAAATGGTAGACTTGTTGTGGCGTTTCCCCATAACAGTTCTTGGTCTGCAATATTCATTACAGAAACTTTGGAAATGATGAAGAGAAAATAGGAAAGAAGACAGAAAAGGTTATATCTGTTTTCAGTAGGTTCCTGGATGCAAAATAAGCATGATTTGTTTAAGCTAGCTTCAAGGTATCTTGCCATATAATTTTAAATATCTCTGCATAATCTTATATCAACTTATGATTATATCCTACATTTCACTGCAAAGATGACAGAACACTCCATATGCTGAAGACATCCCACAATTACCAGTTCTATGTTTGATTGTACTTTACATTTTATAGCAAGGTGCACTTCCCATTGTTTTCCTTTTTAAAAACACTACCTTCTTTTAAGATGTTTTATACAACAAAAATATACCAATTTATTGACCATATTTTGTTTAAAATGGCAGCACAGTGACATATCTCCCTCACTGGAGATATTCAAAGGCTGTCTGAACATGATCCTTGTCAAATGACTCTGGGTGGCCCTGCTTGAGCAGAAGGGTTGGACCAGACTACCTCCAGAGGTCCCTTCCAATCTCAGCAATTCTGTGATTCTGTGATTATTCATGAGTAACAATTTTCTCAAACCACACTAGCCTATTAAAGATCTAATTAGCTTTATTTTTAAAATATGGCTTTAGATATCTTAGCAGAATTCAGATTTATTTTGTCCAGCAAAAATATGATATAATTTCTTCATAATAATTGATAAACTGAATCTATCTCTGTGACAGATTTAGAGGCAGGAGAATAAAAAATAAATGAGGGAAATGAGACATTACTTCAGAACTCAGCAAAGTTTCTTTGCTAAGCTTAGAGAATTAGCTGTCCTTCATTGCTCATCCTGAAATTCTCTGTGTGATACACAGAAGTAACATATGCTGTTTGGATGGTTTTAAAATGTTAAGAGAGCACTACACTGAAATTTTAATTTACTTATAGGTTTAAATAACATTAATCTTTGTTGCGTTAAAAGGGGTAAAGTAGTCTGATAAGTGGCAAAAGGAAAGTCTTCCCATTGAGTCACGAGGTTCAGAACGGATCCCATTGTGTTCTCAGCTCTCTCAGAGAGGAGTCTAGGTGTGGCTAGATCCACTCCTAGTCCCAGACTTGGTCAATGGTTTATGTCTAAGGGGTTAAGTATGTAGCCACTTCTCAGATTCAATGTTTGCCTGTCAGAGCCCTTCCAAGGACTTTCACTGAAACAGTTCTGCAAAGTTGAAACAACAGGTAATTTATTCAAGCAACAGGTATCACGGTTTCGGGATTGCTGTTGATAAATGCACTGCCTGCAAAAGCGGAGCTCAAGATAATAGTTTAGTGCTTTAGTTAACAATGTGTTCCTGGGCATATGTCTGACAAAGTCAGAGGCGCGACTCTTAGCAAAAAGGTGTCCCTTCTTGGGACAGAAGAGAGGTTCGGGCCCGTCGACCTGTCTGTCAAGTAAGATTTTCGCTTGGCTCCTCCTCCCAAGAGGGTTTTCAAGTGCCAGATTTTATAGTTTTGAAAATCTTTTCGCGAGGTGGGACTAAGTCAATTATTATGTGTCAATTGGCTCATGGCATGGTATGTTGTGTTGTTGGAAGTGGGACTCAGCAGTTCGACTTGCCTTCGGAGCGGGAATCTTGGTATGTGCTCAGGGGGGGGCCATGTGTTTTTTATCTATCTGAAGCAGCCTCTGGCCTCTGTCACACCCCAGTGATCACTTTATTTACAGTGGTGGGCCATTACCCCTTACTTCTGTCTGATAAGATAAATGCAAGTCAGTTGTTCCCTCTATTAACTCTTTGGCTCTTGATGCACAAGTCCAAGCTTGACGCACGAGTCCAAGCATGTCTTCCCTCTTGCATTGACAAGTCCAGCAAGGCCATCAACAACACTGTTTACCAGTACAGCTCAGTGTTTACTGTACTGTTGGATATGTTGGTTAAGGGCATAATGCAGTCACTCAAACCTAGGAATCCAGGACTATTTTAGTAGCTTTCACATGCCCTGCCTGGCCTCCAGCTGCCATCTTATCTGGCAAACCCACATGAGTGTTCTGTATTCTCTGGGGAATCGTCCTTTATTTTATAAATAACTATAATGGGAGCTGACACATACATCACATGTGGGAATCCACAAATAGATGGCTACACATAAATGCACTGAATCCCATCTCTAATAACACTCTTCAAATATGCAAATGGAAAATGCTGAAACTGATTTATTTTTCAGGTCTGCACCAGAGAAGGCAAGAAGTATTGCTGCTACTTAATCTGTAGCAAACCAAATTCAGATTTAGACATGAAGAAAAACTATCTTACAAAATGGATAGTTAATGACTGGAATAGATTGCCCGAGGAGTTTAAGGAGTCTGCCTCATCAGAGAACTTTATGAACAGGTGAGACAAGCACTTGTCAGTAAGGACAGATAGAAAGCTAATCTAGGCTTACAGTGCATTTAGACTAGATAATTCCTTCAAAAGACATTGGCAAGATGGAATAGATACTGATTCAAATGGAAATGAACATCTGACAATAATTTTGTCTCCTTTTTTACTCACTTACCAGTCCCTAGTACCCTAAAATCAGTTTCTTCTACCTCTACATTTAACCTTAAGATATGTGTCCTATACTATATCTCTGTCCCTCTCTTTCACTAGTTAGAGGAACCTTAAATGACACATGCTTCTGAAATGCAGCCATCTATCTGATAGTTATTTACAGTATGCAGTCATCAATAATCCATCACCAACTGTGCTATTGTTTTAGCTGTATTTCAAAATCATTGTTTAAATAAACTTTGAAAAAGTATGATGCTTTAAAGATGACTATGGAGTATGTGCTACTCCAAATGCAGCTGTCTTTTATAGAAAATCTGTATACAAATGTTTAAAAACAAGCTTTAGAACTGCCACATAAGAGTGACCTGGGATAATGTTTTAGTCTCTAATTGAAAATAATGTCTAAAATAGTTACAGCGTTCTCAATTCCAATGTGCTAAAACTAGCCTCTTCATTTAGAATCTCTCCATAAAATAGTGACTGTGCTGACTGATACAAGTTCTGTCTTAAGTCTTCGATACCTGACCAACAGCAGAGAGCACTGACTGTTCTGCTGGAAGCTGAGCTGGCTGGCTGGTGGCAGTGATACAAGAACAGATACTGCACTGACAGGAGCTCAGCTAGTGAAGATCTAAATATCTAACCTCTCTAATAATCTCTGCCTTATTACCAGGCCAAATGCCAAAAAAAGTGGTGGATGTAACCTGGCCTGTGGAACTCTGTAGGATGTTTCTAAGGCAGTGTGACATTCAAGTGAACTCTGAGCAATGCTCAAAAGTTACTGAAAAAAAAACCACAAACAAATTTAATTCTGTTTTGAAAAGGCACAAATGAAGTCTAGTTACATCTGACTTTCTGAAAAATATTTACTGGAATTGAATTCCATTTTCTGATGTTTTCTGATGTGAAAGAGTTTTAAAACTTTTTCCAAGCCCAAGTAATGCTTATATACTCTAAATACCATGCTCTATGATTCAGTATAATCATTGAATATATATTATATTACACTCTTCTCTAGTTTTCATAGAACACATTTTTCTAGACTGCTATTTTAAGATTAACACAGTGGAAACTATGGCATAATTTAAAATTTATTTATACATAGTGAAGACTAGAACGTATCAGTAATATGCCATCCCAATTTTGCAAGACAGAGAGGGCTCACGGTCTTCGTCAACATCAGTCTAAACTACCTACAGCAAGTAGTGAAGGGCCTGGCCGATGTCACTGCAAGGCCATTTTCCATTGTCTTTGAAAGGTCGTGGCAACTGAAGAAGGTTTCTGAAGACTGGAAGAAATCAAATGTCACACCTGTCTTCAAGAAGGGCAAGAAGGAAGATCAAGGACACTATGGGCTGGTCACCATACCTTGATGCTGGGGAAGGTGGTGAAGTGAGTAATCTTGGATACAAATCCCAAATGTGTTAAAGACAAGAGGATGACTGGGAGTAGTTTCACAAAGGGGAAATCACACCTGACCAACCTTGTAGGCTTCTTTGATAAAATTACTGGCTTGGTGGGTAAGGGGAGAGCACTGGATGTTGTTTCTCTTGACTTAGCAAGGCTTTTAACACTGTCTCCAATAATATGTTTATTGACGATCTAATAAAGTGCAGGCTTGATAAGTGAACAGTGAAGTGGACTGAAGTCTGGCTGAACTGCTGGGCCTAGACCGTTGATCAGTAGCACGAAGTCCAGGCTGGATGCCAGGCACTAGTGGAATACTCCAAGGTCAATACTGGGGGCCAACAGTGTTTTAGATCTTTGTTAATGGCTTGGATGATGGAACTGAGTGTACCCTCAACAAATTTGCAGACAATACCAAATTGGGAAGAAAGGCTGATATACACCAGATGGTTGTGCTGCCGTTCAGAGGGACATTGACAAGCAGTAGAAATGGGTTGACAGGAGTCTTATGAGGTTCAGCAAAGGGAAATTCAGAAGTCCTTCACCTGGGAAAGTATAACTCCTCGCACTAGGATAGACTGTTGTCTGACTGTCTGGAAAGCAACTTGACAGAGAAAGACTTGGAGTTCTTAGCGCAGAACAAATTCATCTAAATGTAAGAAGAACCTTTTACTCCAAGTGCAAGTCAAACCTTGGAACAGGTTACTCAGAGAGGCTGTGGAGTCTCCATCCTTGGACACATTCAAAAACCAGCTAGACACAGCCCTGAGCAACCTACTCTAGGTGACCCTCCTCTGAGCAGAGGCTTGGACTGGATGATTTCCAGAGATCCCCTTCAACCCCAACTACTCTGTGATTCTGTGAAATGGGACAAAGCACTGACAGAGTGATACTTCAATATGCATTGTAGAGTACATGGAATCATCACTTTGAAGGCTAATAATTTTGGATGATACATCAACAGTCATGTAATGTAGGGACTCTGTTTTGTCTACCTTATTCAGAGAATTTTACTCTAAAATAGCATTTTTGGAGCACTTTATTTTAAAGTGGGTAACTGTAAAGCAGGGAAGAGAGTGAACAGCGAAGATTCTTGTTAACTGAGATGGACAAAATATTTTAGTCCCTAACATTCCTTGGAACTGAACACAATGTTGTTTTTCCTGTTCACAGAAAGCTTCTTAAATATGTTGTCTGGTGGTGAACTTCTGACCTCTAAAGTTCACAATTTGGGATAAGGTATCCAAGTTCACTTCAGTGATGTTATCCTTTTCAGAGCTGCTATAGAGAATTGCTATGGTAACCCAGGTATAATTGTGTGAACACAACTTTAGATGAATTCCTCACAGACATTTCTAAAGGCATTGATGCATAGTGGGTAATAGTGATCTCACCAACAGCAGAATCCATCACTGCTTGCACACAGGAGCTGTGTGAGACTCCCACTGTCATCTGTCACAAATGTTGACCCTTCCTTGATGACAGGCTTATTCTAGATCTGCATCATGTGACTTCATAGAATTAACCACATCTGGAAAGATCTCATTTAATTGTTTTATGCCATACTGGGAGAATGAACACTAAATGTGACTACACACACTATACTGAATGCTTCCACTTGTAACATAAGGTCACAGGAATATTTTTTATTTTTTTGATAAATAGGAAGAGAATTATGTGGCCAGAAGATTATATTCAAAGACTAAAGAAGGGAACTGTAATGATCGATCAAAAGACACATCTGGAATGTGACTTGCCTACATGGACGGGACAAAAAGTTCATTTATTTAATACTTCCAGTCTGGGTAGGTCTGAGAAAAAATGCTCAGATGAAGGTCTGTTATATGCAACAGAATTAAACTATGAATAAAAGGGGACTTTGAAAGAAAATCCGTGATAATTTGATGAACAAGCGGTTGGGAGAAACAGTGCTGAATTTTAGAACATCCAGTAAAAAAATATCATGAAGATTTTTTACTAAATATACGTATTGTCCCAGCAAAAATCACTGCTTAACTAACAGCTAATTTTATTGTTTGTCTTTACAAAAAATGGTACAGTAATCTGGAATTGCTGTTCAACTAGGACCAGTGATTACATCTGGAATATATTCAAAATTAACAAACAAAATGTGGGTAAAGTAATAAAAGAGTTAATTTAACAAAACCCAGGAAAATTAGGAGTTATAAGTGAGACTGCCTTGGAAGAAACACTGAAACACTTCACTAAAAAAAGAGTGAAAATTGAGAGTTATGGATGGCCAGGAAAAGACTGTCTCATAATCAAGAAAGAACATAACTTAAAGAAAAAAAAAAGCTTATTTGTTTCTGCAGTAAAGCCAAGGACTAAATTAAAGACAAAAGAGGATAGATCAAAAGTAATAAAGCAGGAAATCATTATCAACCAATGCAAATCAAAGTTATGAGATGATTGAAATTGATATTTAAAAAATGTAAAGAAAAAAACCCAGAAAAGAATCTATAGATGGCAAGGCTTTAAAAAAGTGCAAGGATAAATTTAAGAACATTATTTCTACCTGCTTTTGAAAATAGACAGGCCATACCTGCTGAATCTGTTTTTTCAAAAGAATAATTCAGGAAAAGATGTAGGGATTATGGTGAACAAACAGTGCAACTATGAGCAAAAAGTATTATGGTGGTAGTCAGTGTTTAGAAAAGAAAGCATCCACTAGTTCAGTGTAGTCAGAAAAATCAGAACTAGAAGACACTGAGTGCAATTAGCCCTTCATACAAACACCAAAGAAGGTGGCAGGTTCTTTGTGTCTTGCATACAAAGACAAGCAGAAGTTACTGGTCTCAATGAAAGTAAACATACAAAATAAAAAATCTTATGGTATACAGTAATGCAATCTGGCACATTTAATAGACTGCCCTTGTTTTACGTTCTGTCAATCTTTTCTGTATTTCCAGTTATTTTTCTGCTGTGCACTGATAAAATGGTTAACTTTCACTTTCACAGTGCCAGAAACTGTACATGACTTTTGAGTTGGAGAAGGCTCACAGATACCCTTTTCTAGATCAGACCAGGACTGTTAAAATTTTGTCATATGTTTATGTTTTTCCAGGTACAGAACATTGTCTTCATCAAGGCTCATGAATTTCTCCTCTGAAAGAACAATTTATACTGGTATGTTTCATATTTTGCAGTGCAATTGGTCTGTAATCAATTAGCTTCATAGAATTATTCCTGAAGGAATACCTTCATAAAAGTTAAAGAAATTTCAAAGTTAAGAAGCTACCTAATCTTTAAATTAGGGTCTCTGAACAGTCACGTCTGCTGCTACAGTTATCTATTACATCAGCATTATACTAATTATCATATTAAAGTACTCTATTTTATTATATTATTATATGTGAACTTATGGTGATTCAGTACCTATTTTTCAAAATGAGTGACTAGAGTGTGAAATTTTATTTGCGAATACAAATACATATGCTTACATAAAAAATCCTACGCAAAAATGTAAAGATAAAATTATCTCAAAGTATTTTTTATTGTTTTAGGACAGAAACAGTATACACAGTTAGAATATCTACTCATGGCAATATACTCTATCTATCATTCTTCGATGAGAGTGCTGATTGAGCAGGTATGCACTTCCTGGATTTCACTGTCAGCTGTAGAGGAAAATACTATTTCCAGAAGACACAAAGTCATTTCAGTGAATACTTAGCTTCTGCAAACAGACACAATGCATCTCTTTGCTTATAGCTCATTTTTTTTCTTTTCTTAGTGAAGTCTCTTTCACCTCTGATCCTCCAGTGTCCAAAAGAACAAAAATAAAACAGGATTTATGCTATGAGATGACCTGTGTTGAAGAGTACTTTGTGTTTTTCCACAAGACTTACTTTTTAGTGCTGAGTTTCTTCAAGAAGAATAGTTTGCAATAGGCTACTCACATAGGCATGCTGCTTTAGGGTTGCAACCTTAGTCTGCTAATCTTTTTCTGATCCTTTGTATCCTATTACTAGCATTTACAGCAAAAAAAAAGCCTGTACAGACATGTAAGAAGTAGTACTCCTTTTTTTTTAAAGCCACTCACACTTTACACTTTAAAAATTGTAAATAGCTTTATTTCCTGTTAATGGAGTAATTTATATAGTACCTACTATCTACATTGACAGCACTTTTTATCCACTAGCAAATGTGCGGCATTTACTGAATCAATTACTTGAGTTATGAAGAGGAGCACAAAGCCTCATTGCCACTCCATTCTTCTCAATAACAAAGGAGAAAACACATTAAAAACTAGCATTGATGGGTTGTTGTGAGATTCAGTCAATGAGCACTCCCAGAGTTGAAATTAAAAGGCAGTTAGGAGAAAATTGTTTTCTCTGGTCATCAGTCACAATGTGAAAGGCCTTTTTCACAATGATTAATTAAAAGCTGAAAAAAACCTGAGCTTTAATAAAGTGTCTGGATGGGTTTTTGGTAGCATCGTGAGTTAATGGACAGTGGCTTGCCTTGACTAAGTGTTATTGCTCTAGTCCATAATTTCATCCTGAAAATGGGCGAGGGAGTGAATCTTCCTCTTAGTAATTGAGTATTGATTTGAAAATAAATGGCACTGAAACTCCCACTGAACTGTCAGGATATATTCTGGATAGCACTGACAAGAAATGGCTTTTGGTTGATGTGAAAGTTACGAATCAGCTTGATACTTAAATACATAGAGCTCCACTGCAATCTATCTTCTGATTTATCAAGTTTCAGATGGTCAATATATGGCATTGCAGGGGAAATAACATTTATGTGCCTGAAGCAAGAACAGAAAAACATTATGACCTTCTTTTTAAAACATTTCCTTCAATTTGTGAAGCTATTTAAAAAACAACACCAAAACTTTGGTTGATGCCTCAAATAACAATTCCCACGTATAGACATTAAGCTTGGAACTATTTTATATGTGCTTGCAATGAAAGCGATTAATTTAACACATGCACATTATCTTAAAATCACTTGGTGGCATGCAAGTGTCAACAGTATGGACTGTGTAACCTGACATTATAAAACTGACAGTCACCACTTTTAAGTCTTTAAGTGCTGTAGTTTGTTGGCTGTATTAAAAGGTATATAACCTACACTATAGAAAGTCTTAAAACTTTCACTAGTGGTATAAAATTGGCATTGGATGTAAAACTAAAATACTATAATGAAAGGTTACAGAGAGAAAAGAAAATTAGACTTTTTTTAACCTAGTAAAAATAAAGCAGAATTTTAAAGACAAAGCAGAATTTTAAAGACATTTAAGTGCCAAACTGGCAATGAAATTAACAGGTGTTAAGCATTTAAAACTCTAGAGTCAGAGAGGTCTGTACTCCCTTCTGAGGTAGCTCTAAGCTATGAATGGCAATATCATTGCATTAGGCGTGAGATCACCAAAGTAAATTAAAGAGTTAGGCCCTAGGTTCCTCAAAAGAAAGATAAAGGAGCTCCAGATACAGATGATGAATACTGAATCACCTAAACATAGCCAACAAGAAACAAGAAGCACAAATGCATCCTCACAGCTTTCACCTGAGTGGAGATAGCCTTTTTTTCGTTTTAAAAACACAGTAAGACCTCGTTAATTTTGTTGAAAAACTTGATGGCACTTTACTTAGTATGAAGTATTTATCTAAAGAATTGTACAACTGATATGCGTGTCAGCTACAGCTAGCAGGGATAGCATACACCTAAGAAACATAAACTCGCATTTTCCGGGTGTTTCTCTTTCTGAGAGTTCAAACTCCAAAGTCCTTAAAGGCCTTCTGAGCCCCACTCAGACCTTCAAGGAAACTTCATGGGTCTGGAGGGGTGTGTGCATGTGTGCAAGTTTGTTCAGAAATGATGGCCAAATTATGGGGTCAGGAAGCCAGCAGGGAATATATCTCCACAGGACATTGTTTATGAATCTCACATTAAACATAAAAATTTCTATTTTCCAGATGCAAAATCAAAACAGTCTAACAATCTAGAAGAAATGAAAAGTGCCTTGCTTTTTCCTATTTTTGACTAGGGTTTTACCCTGGTTTTATTGATCTTGATTATTTTAGATATATGTCTTTGAGAGATCTTTTTTGGCCAGGACTGACACAAAAAACTCAATAAATACTTTGGCCTTGATAACATTTGCCAATAGCTGTTCCTATCCACTGATAGGAATAATACATGCATTCTACCTGTCATCTTTGTACTGTTAATTTAGAACCAGGCCCTCATACCCTGATTTAGAAATAAACTGTTTTGGACTGGTGGAAAAAAATTAGGTTTGTTATTTATGTTCTCTGTAGATTCTTGCCTGAGAATATATTGTACTTCTCTTTTCCCGACACACACTCTACCAAGCTGCACAGCTGAGGAAGGGATATGGAGTGCAGTTCCTTTAGTGACCATGGGTTGGAGCTGCTTATGCAAGTCATGGAATGAATGGAAGAACTGTTATATTAATTTCACAAAAAATAAAGCAAATTAACAGCATTAGTTGTTTACAAGTGTGTTGTGTAAAAGACACAAATTAGATGATTAACAATTATCTTGCAAGAATAGAATTTACTTTATTGAAGTTATTAATGATCAAATATATTATTTTGAATGCATTGAGGAAATTTCCAGCATATTTAACTGAATCAAGTTAAAATGTTAAAGCAACAGAAGTAAAATGTAAATCTTGATTAGCTGACCATCAGGATATCTTTTGAACTGCATTTCACTTAACTGTTATATCCTATAAAGAACTATAAAGACAGAACGAGAACCGCAGAGATCATCTGTTGAATTATAAACAGATAAAGGAAATATTTCCAGTAGGTCAAGTTTGAAACTCTACCTAAGTATAGCTGTTAGATTTAAGCGGATCACTGATATTTCTTAGTTAGTTATGGTATATGAATATTTCTTTCTTGCCTGACTTTGTCTTCAAAGTAACTTCACTAGATAAACACTTTCTTCTACTCCCATTCCTTTTATTGCAAAGTTTGGAAGAGCAAACATCAGGCACAATATTTTGCAAATATCTCTTAGGGAAAAGCAATGGGTATTAGTTGCTGCTTGGTGTCTAAATATATAAAACAGATTGGTCATAATTATTTTGTCCAAGAACACAAAAGAAGCCTGTCACAATCTTCTTTCCCAAGTACTCAGTACTTTAATTATCAGTAAGCATTAGTGCACATGAATTCAACCACAGTATCCGTAAGAAGAAAATTTGAAGAATGAGAATTTTGAAAACACAGATGGACATTATTAAAGGATGCTACAAATTAACTCAGGGTTTGTTTGGATCATTGAATTTAGAATAGATACATTTGAAGACTCTAAAATGGCTTCTACAGGTTTCTCCTTTCCTTTCCTTTCCTTTCCTTTCCTTTCCTTTCCTTTCCTTTCCTTTCCTTTCCTTTCCTTTCCTTTCCTTTCCTTTCCTTTCCTTTCCTTTCCTTTCCTTTCCTTTCCTTTCCTTTCCTTTCCTTTCCTTTCCTTTCCTTTCCTTTCCTTTCCTTTCCTTTCCTTTCCTTTCCTTTCCTTTCCTTTCCTTTCCTTTCCTTCCCTTCCCTTCCCTTCCCTTCCCTTCCCTTCCCTTCCCTTCCCTTCCCTTCCCTTCCCTTCCCTTCCCTTCCCTTCCCTTCCCTTCCCTTCCCTTCCCTCCCCTCCCCTCCCCTCCCTTCCCCTCCCCTCTCCTCTCCTCTCCTCTCCTCTCCTCTCCTCTCCTCTCCTCTCCTCTCCTCTCCTCTCCTCTCCTCTCCTCTCCTCTCCTCTCCTCTCCTCTCCTCTCCTCTCCTCTCCTCTCCTCTCCTCTCCTCTCCTCTCCTCTCCTCTCCTCTCCTTCCCCTCTCCTTCCCCTCTCCCTTCCCTTCCACTCCCCTCTCCATCTTCCCTTTCTCTTTCCCTCCCTCTTCCTTTCCCTCTCCCTTTCCCTCTCTCTTTCCCTTTCCCTCTCCTTTCCTTCTCCTTTCTCTTTCCTTTCCTGCAGTGAGAGGATCATTCTCTGATTCCAGTGTGGTGGACCACTAAGGGTGGTGTTGTAGAAAACTGTAATAGAAATAAGCAGGTTTGCAGGGATGGACAATACATTGGAATATGCAGTGGGAAAAGGACAAAAAGAAGTTGCTTAAGAAGAGCGTTAAGAATGTCACTTGTAAACTGCACTGAGATGAAGGTTATCAGGATCCCTGAACAATTACATGCAGCATCTCTGGACACCCAGATCACGAGAGAAAGAGTAATGAACAAATCCTAGTAACCCACAGAGGAGGGAAAGAATGATTGCTGTCAGCTTCTAAAGCGTACAGAAAAGGCATATCCAAAACAGCAAACACATGGTCCCCAACCAAAGATGAGGTCAGAAGACATGACAAGATCCAGTTAGTTGGAGTTCTGTGTCCTTTGCGTCTCATGAGGAATCTCACCACATCACTGGCGCGTGCATCCTGCTGACTGAAATATGGACAGACCTTGAGGACACCTGCAACTCCACGCTGATGAGGGCCTAGGGGTATTACAGTGTGTGAATGAGTGAAATGAGTTTTCACTTCCAAACAAGGTCGGGCACTGAGAGGTGCTACATTTTTTCTACAATGTTACGACAGTAGTCCTTGAGATGGAGGAGGGAAGTTGCTCTCCTTTTTCTGGTTGATCCTCAGAGGTCACAGGGGGTGCAGCGAGTATGTGGGCACACCCAGTGAATCTGTCAGTCTGCTCTGCTTATATTTGTGCTTGGTGACAGTACACTTAAAAGGAGGCCTACAAAGACACTGTTTTCACCTGTTGGCAGGTTTTTCTATTCAACTGTTAACGATCTAAAGTGGGTCATGAAGTGAACTGCTTCCACTCACCAGCAGAAGAAAAAGCAAACTATCCTGTTTTCATAAGAAACCCTCCTTTGAAGTTCTTACTCACAACACGTACATTTGCATTTGACAGTTTCCAGCATTGTCTGTTCCTGCTGCAGCAAAGAATCCAACAGGATACAGACATCCTGTTAGACACCACTGCAGGGCCGCCTCCAGTTCATGAGCAAATAGCAAACAGAGCAGCAGGAATCATATTCAGTGCTACCTTACAAACAGATGGTAGTGATTGTTTTCAGAGCTTCAGTTTTTACTTTATTGTGCACCAGAGTCTAGAACAGGAATGAATTTTTCACTCAGGGATATGAGAGAGCATTCTTTGTTCTTTCAACATTTACAGTCCTGAGATCTTTTACAGTCACATCTCACCTTTTACTGAAGGTATTAAAATCAATAGCTCTGACTTCTCAGAAATTCATAATCTATTGTTTTGTTAGAAAAAAGGAAGTAAAGGAAATAAGAATCGGCATGTTAGAATCATCCCACTGCTGTTCTATGATGGCGAACAGAGAAACTACAATTCACTGGGCTGGAAAGATAGCACACAAAAGGGATCGTGAACCTTTCACAGAACTGAAATTTGAAAATGAAATTTTGCAAACAGTGGTGAAATTAAGTATGTGCATGTGTGAAGAAAAAGAAAATATATTTTCCAATTAGCTCCCTTCAGATTGCAAAATATGTCAAAAACAGAAAAAAAATTTGTTGATGCATTTGTTTTTTTATTTTTAAGATGAAATATTTCTGCTATGTGTTTTACAGATTTTTCCTTGGGTATGCAGAAGAAGAAGTATATCTACTTCAGAAACATGATTCCCTGACTCCAGCTACAGATTATGTCGAGTCCTAACTTTACAGGTGAATCAATGGGTACTGCCAGTGCAAGTACCACAAGAAACTGCCCATTCATGACATCTTTGCATGATGACAGCGACCCTAATGCAGATAATTGAATATGAATTCAACATGGCATAGTGCTAACTGCAAACTCCTGTTGCTGAAGATGGCAAATTTTTTTAGAATAGCTGCCAATATTGTTGTTTATCAGCTGGATGGCCAGATGCTTCCAGCAGACTTAACTTGGTACTCGTATGGGTGCCTGGAATATCTGAATCCTTCTGTGACAAGAGACCTCCATTTCACTCAGATACATACTCAATTAAGCTTTCTTCATCAATATGTAATTTTCATAAGGTGAACGTAACCGAGGCCAATAATTTTTTTTATTTTACATATCTTACTTTTCTTGGAAAAATAAGACATCACAGAAGGTTAATATGTAATAGACTAGTACCATCTGAAAAACCATGGGAATTTCTGTTCCCCAGGATTTGCTGTGTACTGTTTTACTCACCAATTCTGAGAAGCAAAATATTTTGTAATGTGCTATGCTGCCTATAACTATCTCTTTCACAATGTATCTTAACATCACAGGATAGTACTTTAAATGGAGATATATTTAAAAAAAAAAAAGTTCTGCAGATTGTTTTTGGCACTAATCGGCTTCTCAATGAACAGCTGTCATACATGATTTTGCAGTGGCTCAAAGTGACAACTAACAGTTGTTAGTATGTAAAAAACCCAAGAAACAAAATGTAGTTGTTCAGTTCATTAGTCACCAAGAATATCAGTTGGAAAAAAATCTCATTTTAGACAGAATGAAACGTCTTCACTTTATTTTTTCTTAATCCTTTTTCATACTTATAAAATTCATAATTAAGCAAATTGAATTCTCATGTTCTTAGACTGAGTCTGACAGATATAATTAAAAAGAAGTAATCCTCTGGTGAGTGAATCAATTCTTTTGTAAATCTCCTCTCCCTTGCTTAAACCTATTTGTTTCGAGATATATATTTTCATGTGAAGACAAATTCCTTTCATTATAGTTTTATGACTGCTTTTATGGAGCTAATTTTTCTGAAAGATTGAATATTGACAGTAAAACATTCAGGCATTGTGACAGAAACATCCTGACTATATGAAATACACATTTTGTCAGTCATAAAAACCTCTGAATAAAACTTCAGCTAAATTTTTTAGCAGCATAGTTCTTGGAGCCAGAGATGAATTAATGTATGCATTTTGTGAAGCAGAAAAGAGCATTACTGCTTCATCAATACCAATCACACTAGATATAATTTTGATGTTTCCTTTAAGTAGAGTAATTTTTTGTATTAGTAGAGAACTATAAACCCAAGAGTCAGGATGCTTCCAAGAAGAGAAGTAGTCTAGGCAAAATACACAGATATTCAAACTGTTTCCTCATGAGTCTGGTTCTTGCTGACACCAGAAAAGGACAAAATAGAGCGGTTTGCAGCCTGTTATACCATGGTAGATGCTGGAGACTGTGGGAGACCACAGGTGGGGAAGACCACCCTTTGTGACTACGGCTACATCCAAACCATAAGCAGGCCTTGCATGTTAAGGCACTTGCCTTCACAGTCAGTAGAAGCAGGGACAGGTATTCTGGGAAGAATATAGGGATGTTGCCCAGTTGTGCAGGCATCAGGACAGGAAAGCCAAGGTGCAGCTGGTACTGAACTTGGCAAGGGATGCAAAGAATAATAAGCAGGGCTTCTACAGGTACGTCAGCCTGAAAAGGAAGGTCAAAGACAGCGTACCCTCCCTAATGGGCAAGACTGGCAACCTGGTAACAATGGGTGATGAGAAGGCTGAATACTCAACTAAATTTTTGCCTCAGTCTTCACTGTCAATCTCTTTTTCCACACCTCTCAAGTGGATGGACCACAAGATGGGTGCTAGAGAAGCAAAGTCCCTGCCACTGTAAGAGAAGATCAGGTTCGGGACCACCTGAGGAACCTAAACATACATAAGCCTATGGGACCTGATGAGATGCATCTCAGAGTCCTGAGGGAATTGGCTGATGTTGTTATCAAGTCACTCTCCATTGTCTTTGAAAAGTCATGGCAGTCGGGTGAAGTCCCTGGTGACTGGAAGAAGGGAAACATTCAACCCATTTTCAAAAAGGGTAGAAAGGCGGACCCTGGGAACTACCGACCTGTCAGCCTCAACTCTGTGCCTGGGAAGATCATGGCACAGATCCTCCTAGAAGCTATGCTAAAGCACATGGAGGACAGGGAGGTGATTCAAGACAGCCAACATGGCTTCAGCAAGGACAAGTCCTGCCTGACCAACCTAGTGACCTTCTATGATGGAGTGCCTACGTCAGTGGACAAGGGAAGAGGTACGGATATCATCTATCTGGACTTCTATAAGGCCTTTGACACAGTTGCCCACAACATCCTTCTCTCTAAATTGGAGAGATGTGGATTTGATGGGTGGACTGGTTGGTGGATGAGGAAGTGATTGGATGGCTGCATCCAGAGGGTAGTGGTCAATGGGTCAATATCCAAATGGAGATCAGTGACAAGTGGTGTCCTTCAAGGGTCCGTTCTGGGACCAGTACTGCTTAATATCTTCATCAATGACATAGACAGTGGAATCGAGTGCACCCTCAGTAAGTTTGCAGATAACCCCAAGCTGAGTGGTGCGGTCGACATGCCTGAGGGACGGGATGCCATCCAGAGGGACCTGAACAAGCTTGAGAAATGAGCCTGTGTGGAGCTCATGAGGTTCAATGAGGACAAGGGCAAGGTCCCGCATCTGCATTAGGGAAACCCCCACTATCAGTACAGCCTGGGGGATGAAGGGATAGAAAGAAGCCCTGCCGAGAAGGACTTGGGAGTACTGGTGGATGAAAAGTTGAACATGAGCCAACAATCTGCGCTCACAGCCCAGAATGCCAACTGTATCCTGGGCTGCATCCCTAGCAGCATGGCCAGCAGGTTGAGGGAGGGGATTCTGCCCCTCTACTCTGCTCTGGTGAGACCTCACCTGGAGTCCTGCATCCAGCTCTGGAGTTCTCAGCACAGAAAAGACATGGAACTGTTGGAGCAGCTCCAGAGGAGGGCCACAAAGACCAGAGGGCTGGAACACCTTAGTTATGAGGAAAGGCTGAGAGAGTTGGGGGTTATTCAGCCTGAAGAAGAGAAGGCTCTGGGGAGATTTTTCTGCAACCTTTCAGTGCTTAAAGGGGTCCTACAAGAAAGATGGAGACAGGTTTCTTACAAGGGCATGTAGCAATAGGAAAAAAGGTAATGATTTTAAACTAGAAGAGGGTAAATTTAGATTGGTTATAAGGAAGATATTTTTTACAATGGGGGTGGTGAAACACTGGAACAGGTTGCCCAGAGATCTAGCAGATGCCTTATCCCTGGAAACATTCAAGATCAGCTTGAATGGGACTCTGGGCAACCTGATGTAGCTGAAGATATCCATACTCATTGCAGAAGGAGTCGGACTAGTTGACCTTTAAAGGTCCGCTCCAACCCAAACTAGCATATGATTCTGTGTTCCGCAGTCAGTGCCCAACAAGATCTTCCTCACTTTCAAATCCACACAGGCATATATGAATGGGCTAGTCAAGTATTGCTTATGCCATTCAGTTCTCAGAATTGCATTTTCTGTCCTTGCTTTGGCAGGTTTTCGCCCTCTCATTCTGTAGGCAACAGCTTTTTGCAGCATTGCAGTAAATTCAGTCAATCTGCAGTTCATCCCACCTCTACCTTCTAAACAGCACTTGTGTCTTGGAGTGTCTGTGTTCAGAAAAATATATTCAGGTGGGTAGAAAAGGCTTTCATAATACCTAGAAGTACCTCATATATACTATAACTACATATCCATCCCTGCTTTTTGATTATTGATGATTTTCGATTAGTTGCAGGAGCATCACAGACTGCATCTAAGAAATATTTTTTGAACACCATTTGTTAACAATCCATAAACTAGTAATTTTCATTATCTTGTGTATATTGCCACAGGAAAGAACATTACTCCTAATTTTAACTCACATGGACACAGACTTTTTTAAAGCAAGAAAAGGCTTGTAAGTGATACCATTTATAGACCAAGTAATACAGTTGGAAAGAAAACAGACAATGTCTGGGACACAAAAGTCTGCAATAGAAGCAGCAAGCTTCAAGCAAAACACTTCTGAGTTTTAGAGCTAAAGAAGGAATTTTGGCAACATTCGCAATAACAGGTAGAGTACTGATAAGGTTAAGAAGTGGGTGTTGATGTGTGAATCTACTCAGCCAGGAAGTGAAACAGCACCAAAGGCAACCTGTGGTGACCTGAAAATGATGGTACCCAAAGTAAGTACATTAAAGCACAAAAACAACAGCAGTTTAAGCCAAGGTAAGGACAAATAAGTATGGTCTTACCTCTTTCCTCTGCTATTTCTCTCCCTTCTCTATGCTTCTGCCTGCTTCCTAGCACCATCATTACCATTATTGTGAACTCATGGTCTGTGAGAGCTGATTTCTGACTAACTGTGAGTCACACTGCCATGGTGAACACTGGAGATTCAGAAAACCATCCAGTTACCTGTGCCCCACATCACTCTCTTGGTTCTTGTACTAAAGCTAAGACAGAAGATCATTTCACCAATTCATAGGACTCAGATGTGGTTACCCGGAACAGAGAAAAATAGTAGACAACTTAGTGGCACTAAAGCTGCCCTTTTGGAGCAAGATCAAACAAGCAGTCTTAAAACAATTGTATGTTTCTGTCTCTATGTGTTATTTGTTTTCATTATGAGGATATTTTTCTGAGTGTATTTCAAGCTTAGCATGTTGTTGTCTACATAACATCTGCTTTAAAAAAAACCCTAAAACGACAAAACAGTGAATTGATGTGCTGCACAGAGGTTACTGTACTAAGCTTTCCCACCATGGGCAGCTTTCCTGTCTTTGGTGTGATTTTGCCTACAAATGGCAAAAAAAACCCAAAACAAAACCTTGACCTGTTGTTGCTAGAAAATCGTCTTACCTCTTTAAAATGGAGAGGAGTTTCATCAACTACTTTCTTACAATGACCAGGCTCACATGCAGTAGTATGGAGCAAGTCTTACCCCAGCTCAGAGCTGACTGGTGCCCCACCCTCTGCCTCTGGCAGAAGCCCCTCCCCCTGCAGGCAGCCATGTCTACCATTTGCCCAGGAAGTCACGCCCCTCCTCCCACCACGTGGTCTCACGTGTTCTCAGGCTGCCCTGTGACTGGCTGGCAGGACTAGCCACCCTGTCTCGTTCATCCCAGAAGGAGGTCAGAGCAGGAAGTGCCTCCCCTTTAATGCACAAGGTGTGCCATGTTGTTTCAGCCACCGTTTTACAGCCAGTAGCCACCATTTTCACTGAAGTCATGTCCCATGTGTTTTCATACTGCTGTCTAGTCAGTTGGCGGCTTAACAAAGAGGCAGCTCCCTGCCATAAAATGGCAGCTAAAACAACATGGTGGCCTCCAATGTAGAGGGAAGGGACTTCCTGGTCTGATGTACTTCTGGCAAACTGGCAGAGGGTGGCTGGTCCTGTGAGCCAATCACCACAGACCACTTGACAGGAAAAGGGGAGTGACTTCCAGGGCAATTGGTACGCTGCAGGGGCGTGACTTCTGCCCAAAGCTCTTCATCGGGAGGTGGTGGTACAGGGACAGCTCTCACCGCCGATCTGATCAGGAGTGGTGGAGCTCCCTCCTGATGAAGAGCTCTGGGAGAGGTGCAGGGAACCCTCAGGGATCTGTAACTTGCCCACAGGCATTAACATCCTTGGCTGAGGAGCGAACTTGCCTGGCCCAATTTTCAGGCCTGTGTTCTCTCAAATGAATTAAGACAAAATGTCACTGTTTAGATTGGAGACATTTTCCTGCATCGCTGTGCCTGTGAGTCTTCTTTTTAGTGGATCTGAAGCACCTGTTCATATCTGCTCTGTAATATAAATGAGGACACTGTCGTTGCCGTAGCAGGCTGCGATCATCTCCTGGAATTAAAAATCTATATGTTATTTTGAAATGCAAATAAAATACTTAATACTTAAAGAGCATTAGTATGGATGCTGCCTAGTTGCTTTGAAACAGATCTAATCATACAGGATAATGCTGGTCTAGTCTTACCCTAGCACTGATTGCTGCTTTGCTACCATGGCAACTTGTAGGAAAAATTCGATTTAGTAGAATAAAGAAATTTTATTCCCATAAAAAAATGAGTTGGAAAGATTTCTTGCAGAATTTTTAATAGGCAATTTCAGTTTTTAAACAAAAGATTTAGGAACAAAATTAATTTTTTGTGCAATTTTTTTAATTGCCATTTTAATTAAATCCTCACTTTAGAAAGTTAAATTAAATGACAATTTAAAGACATATAAATCAGTTCAGTGTGTTTTTATTTTGGCACTGATTTTTTTTCCATTCTGTCTGCTTCCATGAAATATTAATTTCTTTGTTAATTTTACAGAGAAGTAGTTGAAGAGCCAGTCAAGTATAAAGCATGCAGTGGATGAATCAGTTCCATGTTTTCATTGTTAAGGACTATAACATTTCTTGGAGGGCAGCCACGAGGGGGCAACAGGAGCTCTGCAACTGAAATAGGTCAAACTTTATCCAGATGAGAACACTATTTCACACAAATACATTAATACCTTTTGTTACGGCAGAGTTTTTCTGAAATTCCTTTCAGAAACCATTCTGTGTGTAGAACCCACTGAGGGTATAAATATCACGTTTACAAGGTATCACAGAAGAAACTTACATTTCAATTATCATCTTGCCCCAGAATGTTCTTCCATAGATTCTTGCACTGAGATGCAAAGAAAATAACCAAAATCAGGAAAGTTCTGCACTGAATTATGTCTGTGTGTTTTTTTAGCTCACAGTCATAAACTTTCAGACTTAGTCTTAGAAACACTAGAAAAGAGAACCACATACATATAATGAAACCGAATATTGGTTAACCTGCTCTGTGAAACCTTTCCTCTGTCTGTCAGAACAACCTTAATTTCCATGTAGTGAAAACAGCACTAATTAATTAATCTAACTTCTTTCCTTTTATTCCCTTTTGCTGCCTTGAAGGATTCAAGTCAGCCCATTTTCCCATCACTCTCCCTCCCATATTGTAATCTTTGGAGAGGTAAGCAGGGCTGCCGTAGCCACCTTTTGTCCCCAAGGATACGTGAAGGGAACATTTGATTTTTGTAGCACTCTGGCCATGCTGTTTTGACCTCTAGCTTCCTGGTAAAACATATTAATTGCATTTTCATGCTTCCAGGAAACTTGAGGGGGTTTGTTTGTTTGTTTGTTTGCTTGTTTGTTTGTTTTTCCCAATGGAAAAAGGTGTTTCACACACACACACACACAAAATTTGTTTCTTTCAATAAAAATAACTTTTTTTTCTTTTCTCCCCCCCGCCCCCAGTGAAGTAAGATGTTTAAAATCCAAAATATTTCAATAAGGTGCTCTCATCTTATGGCTAGGCCCAAAGTGGACACTGTATGTCTTATTATTGACCAGAAATAGGAAGTCTTGTAGTACAACCACTATTGTTTACTGAAAATTTGGCTTATAATCTCTCATAGTGATCCATGGCCACAAACAAGCATAAGACTGGTATAACTGACTGAGTCTTGCACAAGAGGCTGATAAACTGAAGACAATGCAGAGGCAAAATAATTGAGTTAAAAAAGCTTGAGGCACCCCACCACATCCAATTTAAAATATTTTATGTTTGCTCTAAAAGAAAAAAAAAAATCTAGTTTCTGTATAAAAATAGTGACGAAACTGACTTCAGGAGTTTTCCCATGGAAATTAACTTGTCCATGCCAATATTCCCCCTCTACCCTATTTCAGGGTCTAGTTTTGGTGCAGAGGACAGAGGAAGTGGTGTTGTGGAGGAGGCATTCCTTTCAGGTCTGATGTCTAAGTTGCAGGGAGGAATGATCTTTAGTATTACTTGAAATTTCTTCATTTTCCCTCTATAGGAGCTTAGTTTAAATAGTTAACATGAAAATGCCACAAATTTGTCAAAACCAATTTTTTTAAAAAGTTTTAATTAATAAGAAGTACTCAAAGACTCAGAGGAATATAATGGAGGAAATTAAACAGGTTTATGCTCAGGGCTTTTTTGTAAATAAGAACTTCAAGATAATTGTTTGAAACCAGCACTGCGTAGTTAGTGTCCACCATTGTATGCCTCTCCTATCATATCAATGTAAAAACCAACATAATATACCACAGGGAAACATGGCAGCAAAAGATAATTAACCCGCCATTTAATGTGCCCTTTTGCCTGCAGTCAAAGACCAGAAAAATAACAAGCAGCAGACTGTAGAAGGACGTGTGTGATTATAGCAAAAAAAGGATTCTCAATAAAGACAGATTATCAGAGGCCTACAAACATCTTTTCAGTACTCCGTAGCTCGAAGTAATTTGTCTCGGTTCTTTGCTACATCAGATGTTTACAAAAAGACAATTTATTGCTTAGGTTTTTCAAAATGGAAGATGTAAATAAAGGGCACATGAGAAAACACCTGCCTGAAGTGACTCAGGCTTCTGTTTCAGGGGTCTGGCACTGGGACTTAGGAAACAGATTAAATACGATCAGAACAAAATAAGATCAGAACAAAAGAAAAGATATTTCTTATTAAGTCACGTTTGAAGAAGTAAAGTCTATTCCTTCTTTCATCTAACACTTCTTTCCTTTGTGTATCTTGTTCCAGGTTAGTAATTGTTAACTTTGGTTTGCTCATGTAAATAGTATACTAATGACAATAACATAAACCAAGGACACTGCAGTCAATTAAGTTGAATGGTCGATTCAGATAATGGAAGTGAAGGCAGTAAGGATTTTAAGATAGAGTTCATTTTATTGCCTCTGGCATGTCACAAATCTGAATATGATGGGAGCCTAGGTCATGGTAGGCAATGGAAGGTGCATTTGCTCTGTAAAAGTATTTACAAAGGGAATAATAATTATTGTGACAAGAAAATTTCCATGATTTAATATTTCTGTAAAGTACTGTAACTTGTCACTTTCCTATGTAAAAATGTTCCCAATTTCATGTCTTGGAATGTGTCTATTCTTAAACAGATTCAGCAGTTCTAACTGATTATTTATTTATGTATTTAGTGCTTAGGAGAAATTGCTACCAGTCATGTTCCCCAAATCTTTTGTCAGGTGTAAAGAAGGCATTCAAAATACTTATTAGATAAGGATTTATCTGTGCTTTCATACCTGCGCACAGGTAACCTATCTTAAAAGAGGTGATCAGGTCTCTCTCCCATTAGCAATTTCTTATTCACAGGGAAAAATAATGTTGACTTCTGCCAACAAACTGTGTTAATACTTTAAATTAAGCAGTACTTTCTTTGTGTTTAGTGTTAGCATCCCGAATCCATCCCTCATAAGATTACCTGTGTGAGAAGAGCTTAGTGCCTATTTGCACCCAGTTTTGCCTATAATGCTAGAGAAGGCAAAAGCCCCACAGTATTAATAATATTTTTACAGTATTTTTATATGAAATTGGATAGCTGACCATAGAATTGGATCCACAGATCCAGTGAAAATTCATGTCCATGTGTTAACTCCTGTTGGAATCAGAGACCTTGCTTGGTGCAGCTGTTTTCCTGGAAGGTTAGTCCAAGTTCATGGCCTTTTCTATGTGCAGATTAGTTTCTGCATGAGGCACTACCATATTCAGGAATACATAAGGATTTATGAGAAAGCAAAATGCTGTGTCAATTAATTTCATGCTTGGTGTTTCTCAGCATCAAAAAGCTAAAGATGACAATGAAGAATATATATCATTTTGTAGATTTTATCTGTAATAATCTAAGTAAACACAAAACATACCAAAATTATTCTTCTGTATGTGATACTGAAATAACTGTTGTAGGTCTGTGTAAAAATAGGACAACAATCAGTCTTTAATGCTTGACATTGTCAGGACAATAATATAGATTTCCTATACAAATGACGAAGAAAGTAACACTTTAAGCAAACTTGGTTCAAATCATTACTGTTATTCTGTTTGTGTGCATATATAATACATATCGATGGAAATCAAGGTTACTAGTGGGAAACCAAAGTGCATTATTGACTGCTGAAGGTCATTTTGCCAATCAAATGGGCCATAGTTTTTCATGCCTCAATTTCCCTCCCTTCCAGCTAAAAGGTTTGCTTACTATGCCTTTTGTTTTTTGTTCTTTAGTACTTTATTCACCTTGGTTTTGTTAATAATACTGTATTTCAACTTGTTGTCTTTTAGATCACGCAGTACTCTTACTAAACTGAAGAAGTTTGCAAGTAGTGACATTCACCACCTTGAGCAGAACATACCAAATCTTTCTACACTTTTTGCAATATCAGCTAATTTTTTTCTTACTGACTTTTTCGTATATTTTGATTGGAAAAAGTCAAAATATATATTCCCATGCTTTAGAAAGGTCTTTAAAATGTATGTGTCCAACAACATATCTCTCAGCACATTTGATGATGCTAAGAGAAACCAGAGACTCTGCCAGTGGTGTTGCCAGAATATATGTAATGTGTCCCCCAGGGGTCAGTACTGGGCCCAGTCTTGTTTAACTTCTTCATCAATGATCTGGATGAAGAGTTAGAATGTACCCTCAGCAAGTTTGCTGATGACACAAAACTGGGAGGAGTCGTAGATACACCAGAAGCCTGTTCTGCCATTCAGCGTGACCTGGATAGGCTGGAAAGTTGGGCAGAGAGGAACCCGATGAGGTTTAACAAGGGGAAGTGCAGGGTCCTGCACCTGGGGAGGAACAACCCCATGCATCAGTACAGACTCAGTGTGGACCTGCCGGAGAGCAGCTCTGCGGAGAGGGAGCTGGGTGTCCTGGTGGACGACAGGTTAACCATGAGCCAGCAGTGTGCCCTGGCTGCCAAGAAAGCTAATGGGATCCTGGTGTGCATTAGGAGAAGTGTGGACAGCAGGTCGAGGGAGGTTCTCGTTCCTCTCTACACTGCCCTAGTGAGACCTCATCTGAAGTACTGTGTCCATTTCTGGGCTCCCCTGTGGGTAGTTAAGACTTGGCGGTCTGAAGATGTCGCGCTGTACGGAAAGGTAGTGTCCCCCCCCTCTCCTAATAGCCAATAGCGTTTAACCCGTTAAGTAAGCAGACGGAAATGATGCTGTAAACCTAGGCTATATAACGCTGTGTTATTTATCAATAAACACCATTTGCCGTCCACCACATTGGTGTCTGCGTGCTGATGACCCGAGCGGCCGAGGGGTGGGTCGCCGAGCCGTCCCTGAACCAGGTCGCCACGCCAACAAAGGCAACAAGTGGTGCCGAAACCCGGGAAAGACTCGCCTGGAATCGGGTGAACGGCGGCCGGAGCGGCAGGACCAGCCCGGCGGGGAGGATGCTCCCGGACTAGCAAGGAGGATGGAATCCCTTGTGAAGGTCGTATCGCAATTACATAAGCATTGGGGGATTGATTGTAAGCCCAAAGATTTTACGCTCGCAGTTGCGAGACTTTTGCATATCGGGGTCATTGACCAGCCGGTGGATATTTTCCACCCTGAGGTGTGGGATAAGTGCACTAAAGCGTTAGCCGAGGAGATGATGTCCTCGGGTTGCGGGAAAAACCTTAAGTCGTGGGGGAAAGTCGTACAGGCTCTGCAGAAAGCTAGACAAGAGCAGGAGACCTGGAAGGCGGCAGGGAGCTGTTTGTTTGCTACCCCAAAATTGGGAATCGGGGCAGCTACACAGACTTTGCACCCCCCAGATGATAACGGCTCTGCTGAGCCTAAAGATCAGCAAGAGGGCGATATATCCCCTCAACTCCCGGACCCCGACCCGCTTACGGAGGGAGAGAAACAGGCTAAATCCTTCTGGGGGGGGTTAGCCGAGGAGGCTAGGAGCGCCGCGGAAAACACCGGGTCTGAGGAAGTCTGGGCTACACCACTGCCCTATGCGCCCCAAGATGGCGCCGAGCCCAAAGGGGAAAGGCGGGATGAAAATTCCTTTGGTGATAACAGGGAGGAAGCGCAAAAGTTATCAAGCGCACAAGTTATCAAGCGGGAGGTGGAAGAGAACAGGGGGGCGAGCGGGGGGCAGAGAGCCAATCAGAGCGTGCATTTCAAAAGGTGCGCCTGTGGGGTGGGCACCCCGCCGAGCGGAGCGTGGGGCGGGCCCGGGGGGGAGGAGCGGCCCGCCCATAGGGGAGGGGGCCGGAGCGCGGCAAAAAGGTACTGGAGACCGGAAGTAACCAGTCAGTTGAGTTCCGACTCCTATTCGAACACCTGCGGGGACGAGTGGCTCGCAACTGATTTAAACGTAGTAGAGGAGGACATGATTAAGCATGTCGCGAAGGAAGAACATCTAACCCCGATCCAGGTGGCTGTTTGCACCATACTAGCCAGAATAAAACTAATGAAAACTGTGAGTTTTTGTCCACAGGACCGGATCATCGGACACCCCCATAACCCGCACACCCTGACGACAAAAGAAGACGACAAGTCGGCAAACGTCCTGTCCGAGCCTGAAACCTCCTCACGGACAGAATCCAGACAACGGCAGAATAGCGTCCGCAAAGGGGGGCTACGATGCCTTTGTGTGATCCTAATCTTGGAGCTTGTCACTATAGGACAGGCAGAATCAAGTTACCATCACCATCAGCCATATAGGTGGGTCCTACGGAACCTTGTAAATGGTCGAGTAGTAAGGGAAGTCATAACAGCAGGACCTCCTAGATTTGCTGCTCACCTGTGTGAATTAGCACCCATACAGCCCTGCCTAAACCAGCAGCCCTATTACTTATGTCCACAATCTAACCCAGGAAAGGGATATTGTAATTCTCCTAATCAATATTATTGCGCATATTGGGACTGTGTCACTATCGCTTCCGCTTGGACACCCCCAATCCCAGACAAATATTTAACGACAACATGGGGACCACTAGGTTGCAAACATCCACGACTTGATTGGTCTGGAGGATCTGTAGGGTACAGTAATTGTGACGCTATAATCCTCCAAGTAATTCATCCAGAAGACTCAAGATGGGTAACAGGAAGAACTTGGGGAATTAGGTATTGGGAACCAGGACAAGATCGAGGTGGATTGATACATATAAGGAAGGAGGAAATAATAAAAAACCCTCCTCATGGAGTTGGCCCCAATCCAATTGTTAGTGGACCACAGATAACTGCTAGTCCCCTGGAGACCACCCAAAGTGATGTAATATCCTCCCTCGATGCGACGAGGGAACCTCCCTTATGGAAACTAATGCGAGCTACCTATGACACCTTGAACCAAACCAACCCAAAACTAACTGCACACTGTTGGTTGTGCTATGATGTGAAACCCCCTTTTTATGAGGCTATAGGGGTAAACACAACATATAGCCTAGACACCCGATCCGTACCACTTCAATGTTCTTGGGGAGAGAAGAAAAAGAGGATAACCATGCAATATGTTTCTGGATCTGGGACCTGTATAGGCAATGTGTGGGGACAAAAATGGAAGCTCTGTAGTTCTGTCTCGTCCACAGTGGGAAAAACCAAAGAAAAATGGGTTATTCCCTCTAAAGGAGCTCAATGGATCTGTTCCAAAACAGGCCTTACTCCATGCATATCTCTGGCAGTGTTTAATCCCATGGTTAACCACCCTGCTAACCACCTTGATAGGACCAATCGCGATGATTGTAATAGCACTAATTTTTGGACCCTGTATACTGAATGGAATCGTGTCGTTCGTCAAGAGTCAGCTACAGAAAGTTAACATTATGTTCATAGAACACCGTCAGCTGCTTTAGAAACGTACCTACCCAGTGTTATCCTAAAAGTTACCTCAACTTTTACCTGTTTACTGTGCCTTATACTTTTTCAGGTTTATAGCATATACTTTTTAAAACTATAAATATAATGTAAGATATAGAATAAATATAAAATAAGAATATCGATAGAATTTTTAAGACTTTAAGATTATATTTTAAGATTATATTATATATATTTCAGATTATATTTTAGCTAATTTACAAATGCATTTGTTCAAGGCGCCTTATATTTGTTATCGTAAGATCTTAATATTTATATTTTTAAGCTATAGTTAAGATTAATTAAGGTTAAGTCTAACATAATATTTAATTTTAAGTCTTAAGTTAAATACTAAGTTAAGTTAAGTATTACAACTTTATATTTCATATTAGCCTATTTAGTTAAGCATAAGGAGGGGGGAAATGTGGGTAGTTAAGGCTTGGCGGTCTGAAGATGTCGCGCTGTACGGAAAGGTAGTGTCCCCCCCTTCTCCTAATAGCCAATAGCGTTTAACCCGTGAAGTAAGCAGACGGAAATGATGCTGTAAACCTAGGCTATATAACGCTGTGTTATTTATCAATAAACGTCATTTGGCGTCCACCACATTGGTGTCTGCGTGCTGATGACCCGAGCGGCCGAGGGGTGGGTCGCCGAGCCGTCCCTGAACCAGGTCGCCACGCCAACAAAGGCAACACTCCCCAGTTCAAGAAAGACGAGGAGCTACTGGAGTAGCTCCAGTGGAGGGCTATGAGGATGGTGAGGGGACTGGAGCATCTCCCCTACGAGGAAAGGCTGAGGGAGCTGGGCTTGTTTAGCCTCAAGAAGAGAAGGCTGAGAGGGGACCTAATAAACGCTTATAAATATCTGAAGGGTGGGTGTCAGGAGGATGGGGCCAAACTCTTTTCAGTGGTGCCCAGCGACAGGACAAGGGGCAATGGGCACAAACTGAGGCACAGGAAGTTCCGTCTGAACATGAGGAAGAACTTCTTCCCTCTGAGGCTGATGGAGCACTGGAACAGGCTGCCCAAGGAGGTTGTGGAGTCTCCTTCTCTGGAGATATTCAAGACCCGCCTGGACAAGGTCCTGTGCAGCCTGCTGTAGGTGACCCTGCTTCGGCAGGAGGGTTGGGCTAAATGACCCACAGAGGTCCCTTCCAACCCCTAGCATTCTATGATTCTGTGATTCTGTAGTACAACAAACCAAACCCAAACAATGGATATCAAAGCTACTAGAACAAGCCAAGCAGCAGACTAGAAAACCTATATGTTAACCACACAGCATGTTATGGCTCACAACGTTACTTGAAAGAAATGATACAATGCCATTGTGACACTATCTGTCTCTATTTAGTTGCTTGACTCTAATTTTCCTGCTATGTAACATGAAGATAAGAATTTTAAAGGACATTTGTACACATTGAAGAATCCCTTCAGCCTCCTACTGAGGTCTGTCTTCCTAGAGACAGATTTTTTCCTGCTTGCTACCTTGGAGGGACATGAGAATGGCCATAAGGAATCAGAGCAAATGGATTCGCTGAGCTGCAGGTTGTGTCTTTGTTTAACATTTTTTTTTTCTTCTGTTTATACTTCTGGCATTCTACTCAAACCAATTCAAAAGAACATTGACAAGAATTAAAAAGTAGAAGAGGAAAAGAGATGAAGAAGATTCACCACTGGATCCTCATAATTAGGTATTTTTCTAATAGACAAGCATTAGTTCATCTCAAGTTGTAGAAAATGGTGCTGAAAGCAGTGAAATTTAGTTGTCCATGTATTGCCAGGGAGACACATGCAAGCTAATCTGCTATGCTAGCAGACGAGATGCAAGCTAATCAGCTGACTTTGTAAACTCAAACACAGGTCTGTCCTAAATGGCTCGTACACCAAAGCTGATTGACAGACTTCTCTGCTTGGACCTCTCTGCTACCAGTGATCTTGACTCTGTATCTTGTGCTGTGAAAAGTATCAGACTAAAACCATCAATAGTAGAGAAGCTAGAGAGTTCTTCAAGGTTTAGAGATTACCTTTGTACCCATAGAAAGTCTTGAATTTAAACAAGGTCAGATATGCAAGGAACAATATTTGTGGAAATATAATATCATTAATTATTTTACAGTGCCAAGCCAGATTTATAGGACTACTGTCAATCCATTATTTTTAAAGCTGACCTTTAAGATACAGTATTCATTTAATGCAAAGCAACAGAAAATACCAATGTGAGCTTCACAACATATTAGACTTGCTAGAATGCAGAGGCGTGGTCTAACCTGTTTTAAACTAAACATAGAGAGTAATTTTTTCTAGGTATGTCTGCTCTTCCTTTTTTTCCCCTTTGATACCTATTCAGATAGTGCAACGAAGTACCACATATACTAATAAAAGTTGTTTCGTAGCACTTGGCATTTGGAAATGTTTATAACGGGTCTTAGAAGGATTTAAATATTTTAAGATAACAGTGAAAAACAAGGCTGCGTTATCAGAGGTAAGCTGTTAGAAACTCTGAGGGTATTTTTACCTTGTAATGTTTCCAATAACAGATTAGTGTCTAAGAAGTAAGGAACTTAGAGAGGTATTACATGTTTAATTTGCTGCTGTGGGCATGTAGCTAATGAATTACAGTACACAGGGATGTCTCTACTTTGAGCGTAATCTTGGTTTCATGCAAAGTCTCTCCTCTGCAAAGTCATTTTGTTAACTTAGGTTAGTAGAGACATGGACATATTTCCTCACATAAATTATTGTTTCTTAACCATCAAACTCTGTGAAACTGCATTTCCATATTCACAAAGTTTCCACTCTAAGCCTTTGTTAGCAAAAGACTGTAAGCTGCAGAGGTTTGTTTTGAGACATAAACTTTGGTCTCTTTTTTCAGGTCAATTTAAGTTCTGTACTAAGAGCATGACATGATTATGCAAAAATTCTCTGAAGTAATGACTGTCTACCACGAGCAGGCTGGCAAACCTGTTTGCAATTATCAGTTCATTAGCTAACTGAAGAAATTGCTTGGTTTTATTCTCATTTGATAAATAAAAATAATCCTTACTATTAGGGTTGGAAATACATCCAGCACACACACTCCATCCCACAAGTTCTAGTGGGATGGGTACAAAAGAAGAGCAGTCCAGCCTGAGCCTCCTTCTTGCCTTGGCATCCCAGGAAAAACTTGAATGTGCCATTTTTCTATACCCTTTTTTGTTGCAGCAGATAAAGATTTCCACGGCTTTTCGTCTAAATATGAAACTTTAGGCAAATAGCTGATATTTTATTTACATTCATATAAGGACAAATCCAGCAGTGTTTGCTGTGTTGTTCTGTTGTGTAATACTTTGTAAAATGCCCAGTTGCATTTTTTCTTTCAGTTCTATACCTTCTCAGAACTTCAGTAAGAGCATATGTGGGCACAAGAATATGCTTTTCAAAAAGACATGTACAAATAATAAAAAGCATGAAATATGTTTCTTTACATTATGATTGCAGCAGGACATAGATGTTTTGATGCTTTTCATGTGTTTTACATTGGGTGACCCACAGTTGAATCATCTACAATGTCTTCTGTTTCTTATTGGGATGATTTTAACCAGAGAAACAGAGTAACAGGCCAGCTGTCTCAGAAGATATTGCAAAATAAGTCATCAGTTATGCTAAATTTCCTGAAGATTTTAGGACTAACACACATTTTCTCAAATACCATACTTCAGTCTGAAGAATGGGAAACAGGCCTTTGAATCATAATTACAGAAATTAAGTGTTTTTCAAAAAGATTATGATGTACTTTTGGTTTTGGCTCAGTAAATAGCTTTTAACTCCCTAAAATATTATATGTCAGTAGCGTTACATTTTTATAATTTTCATTTATTTCTTTATTTATTTTTCCTTCTTCTTTGCTTCTAGGTTGCTAGTTCTGGACTGTTTATTCACACCTTCTATTTTGGTTTTACTCACCTCTGAAATGTTAATCAGATTTGTTATCTATATATGAACTGAATTAGCTTACATGAATTTTACAGCTCAGGTGGAGCTATATAAATCACCGTGTAGCCTAGTTATACAGCAGTTCATATACGGAACAAATGCAACATTGCAGTTCGTTACATTCCACATTTCATACAGATCTTAAAGAAAACAGTGAGAACAGTCTTACCTTCAGTTTCTTCCATTCATGAGACTACTTATTTCTGAGCTGTGCAAACACCAGTAAATCAGATATTAAACAGGCAGAAATAACTGTACAGAGGAAAACAAAAAATATATTTAGGAAGATAAAATTCCCTGATTTGCAGTATTGTCTATACTGAAAGGTCATGCTGCTTCAGGACTGCCACAATTGTCATGTCTCATTTGATATTAAGATGAATCTTTGTTTTACTAAAATAAATCTTGAACTGTTTTTCTATTGCTACTTAAACTATGTTTCCTTGAAGTTAAAATGGATGATGGTGGACTGGTTTGAGAGGGAAACAATCAAGAGCAGAGATAGAAATTAAAGATTGTGTCTGACTTTTTCTGGGTAGGTCTGCTTTATTTATTATAGTGTTCTTAGTTTTGTTTTTAAATGGAAAATAGAGTGACACCAGGAAGTCAGTGTCTATATTGAAACTAGTATCTGTATCTGTATGTCCTGGGTTGGGCCAGGACAGGGTTAATTTTCACCAGAAGCTGGGAGGGGCCACAGCAGCTCTGCCTGACCAAAACTGGCCAAATTTCAATTTGAATGATTTGCACAATGTTTTGTATTTTATTATGGTTTGTATTTTCAGCTGCTACAGTGTACTTCCAGTTTCACAATTCAAGAAGAGCAATTAGAAATAATAAGTGCAGTCTTTGAGACAAAGTGTTAAAAAAGACTGGGGATGGATCTTTTTTAATTCTTTCAAAATATTTGGATCTTTGTTTCTTCTAAACAGGCCTCTGAACTCAGTAAGTGTTGGTCATACCAATTCAAATGCCTTTTCAAATTCTGACTTCAGTTGTCACCTAGATTTTATATCGTTGTCCACACACAACCAAGCTCAAACCCAGTCTGTTATTCTTCCTCCGACTCTGCAATAAGTGGGGTTAATGAGGAAGTGTGAAATTCATTACCAAAAACTACAGAGATCACGCTTACAGTGGGCTTTGATCAGTCTCCTTTTTTTTTAAGTCCAGAAAATACTTGCTCCAATAAGCCTTCATAAATAAGAAAGAACTTTCAATGTTACTATGTCTTCTTAAATAAAAGGAGTTTCAATTTTTTTTACAGTTGCAAGATGTAGAAAAAAAATCCCCTATTCGTAACCTCTCTAGGATGAAATTAAATAGAAATATTTTGTTTTCTGTTTGCTAAAATTTATTGCAACTTGGTCAGCCAGAAGCTCTAGCAATTGCAGATGAAGTGAGCGGTGATGGAAGGAGTGAAAAGGAAAGTGTCTTTTGCTTTCTGTGTGAAAATGCATCCCGTTTTAGTAACTGCAACTAGATTTATGCGAGAACGCTGTCTATGTTAACCATATCCCATCTGCACACAATTCCTATTGACTGTATTAATAGGCAGTATTCCCATATTACTCTTTCTCACAGCTGTGGTACGAGGCAGCTAAAATGAAGGATGCAAAATTTTGTCATACTTACAATGCATCTTCCCACCCCTTCTCCACATCAGCAGTTGCCTGACTTTAAAAGAGAAAGGGCAACAACAAAATGTCTTGGGAGCTGGGACACTGACAACAGCTGGGACAGCATTTCAGTACACCATGTGATGATTTTCAATTATCAAGAACTGCTTAAAGTTTTACCCAAAGTAAGACAGAGCCCTAAATTAAATTAAAGACTATATTTGGATATTTGCTAGCATTTTATAGTTTTGTTCAGAGATTCTGCCGTACTATTACTAACAAAATAATTTAATAACTAATTCTGAATTTGGGATTCTTATGTATCAACACAGGAAATAACTTATTGTAGGTTTGATTCAGAAGTCTTCACTCTATAGATCATATTAAAGAGAGAGTCTGCAATTTTGCCTTGTAGAAATAACCAATCCATAAATGAATTTTCTGGTTCCACTGAAAAGAGTAGATGCTCTTCCACTCATTTCAGTGGTAGAGGCAGTTTTAATCAACTCTGTTTTTCAGTTTTTATCAACTGTATTTTTCATTTGAAATTAAGTAAAGTATGACTACTTGTGTGGTTCAGTTACAATAGTCGTTGTACTGATCTTTCAACTCATTCTTGATTTACCATGGTAAAGTTTTATTCACTTCTAGTAATCACTGTTTTCTCATTTATAGTGATCAAATTACACCTAATGATTCCATTTTGCAAGGTAACTCACAACCCCTGCACCTACAATGTACTTTTCATGAAATCTGATTAAAACACACAATTGACTTTTGATTAATGCTTGCAGTATGTCAAAACACCACACCAGGAGAGACAAACAGTACAATTTTGAGGCAGTGTAAGTATTAGATGACCTCAAAGCTTTGAATCATGAACAGATTTTATGAATTTCAAATCACATTATAGTTGTGCTGTGAAAAACCCTTTTGTTTGCTTACCAGCTGATACATATTGTGCCGATGCAATACACTGCTGTCTTCTGATAGCATGCGCTGTGACTCTGTTCTTTCTGTGTGCAAGAAGGCAAAAATTTTACAAGTTATCAAAAATGCAGCACAGTGGCTATGGTTTTTACTTTCTGCAGATACAAAAAGATATAGAAAGATTATCTGAGGACAATAATTATGCTGTCTAACAATGCTGGTTTCGGCGTACAGAATAGTAATCATATACCATGGTATAATTGTTAGATGTTCTGTTATGACATTGTGGCAATTAACTCAGAGGCAACCACATAAAAAGACCTGTAAAATACAGAGATGTCTTTAATATGACCTCTAAACCTGTTAAAATTCACTCTAACAAACCAAAAAATAAGGTACTTTAAAAGTGAAATTGAAAAGTTCATTAGAATTGTGAAAAAATTTATGTGGTATTAAAGGAACACAGTGATGAGGTAACGTAATCCAGAACATTTTGGTATGAATAATTTTTAGATTAGTGAAAGTTCTTATTCTTGCAAGGTGATGGATACCAGTACAGATGTGTAGTTTTCAGATTCACTACTGAGTGTTTTAGATTTAAAACAAGAATAAGACATATGCTAAGCACAAACAAAAATAAATACAAGTTTATATTATACTAAACAGAAGTGAAACAGCAGATGGCAGAGAGCAGACGCTTACCTTGTGGTTACTGGGCTCAAGAATCTTACATATTCTGGCAAATCTTTCTTAATTTTATCTCCTTCTGCACTGAGAAAAACAAGATGCATACTGCCACAATGTTAACAGCACAATGCACAGGAAAAGAAAGCATATGTATCAGAAATTCCAGAAGACAAACACACTGACATCTTTTTATTTTTTACTTCTTCATTGGCTAGTCTTCCTAGTGATAATCATCTTCCAGTCTGCTGCCTAAATGTAGGGTAGACTATTAATAGTTAATAATAATTTCTAGAGGAAAACAGCATATACGTAGAAAGAAAGCTTGGAAAGCAAAGATCCTCCTTTCACAGGAGACTTTGGTAAACTTTGCCTACTCACAAAGCTGAATGTAATGTTTTACTTTGGCTTAACCAGGCTGCTTAGAGAGTGGAAATATACAGCTCCACATATACAGCCTCACCTCCATCCCAGGAAAGGTGGTGGAGCACCTTATCCTCAAGTCATCATCAAGAAAGCGGAGGAAAAGAAGGTTGTCAGGAGTAGTCAGCATGGATTCACCAAGGGGAAACCATGCCTGACCAATCTGAGAGCTTTCTACGATGACATGACTGGCTGGGTAGACGAAGGGAGAGCCATGGATGCTGTCTACCTAGACTTCAGCAAGGCTTTCGACAATGTCTCCCATAACACCCTCCTAGGGAAGTTCAGGAAGTGTGGGCTGGATGACTGGTCACTGAGATGGACTGAGAACTGGCTGAATGGCAGAACTCAGAGGGTTGTCATCAGCGGCGCTGAGTCTAGTTGGAGGCTGGTAACTAGTGGTGTCCCCCAGGGGTCAGCACTGGGCCTAGTCTTGTTCAGCTTCTTCAGTGACCTGGATGAAGAGTGTATCCTCAGTAAGTTTGCTGATGACACCAAACTGAGAGGAGTGGTAGATACACCAGAAGGCTGTGCTGCCATTCAGCGTGACCTGGACAGGCTGGAAAGTTGGGCAGAGAGGAACCTGATGAGGTTCAACAAGGGCAAGTGCAGGGTCGTGCACCTGGGGAGGAACAACCCCATGCATCAGTACAGACTCAGTGTGGACCTGCCGGAGAGCAGCTCTGTGAAGAGGGACCTGAGTGTCCTGGTGGATGACAGGTTAACCATGAGCCAGCAGTGTGCCCTGGCTGCCAAGAAAGCTAATAGGATCCTGGTGTGCATTAGGAGAAGTGTGGCCAGCAGGTCGAGGGAGGTTCTCCTTCCTCTCTACACTGCCCTAGTGAGACCTCATCTGGAGTACTGTGTTCATTTCTGGGCTCCCCAGTTCAAGAAAGACGAGGAGCTACTGGAGTAGCTCCAGTGGAGGGCTATGAGGATGGTGAGGGGACTGGAGCATCTCCCCTGCGAGGAAAGGCTGAGGGAGCTGGGCTTGTTTAGCCTGAAGAAGAGAAGGCTGAGAGGGGACCTAATAAACGCTTATAAATATCTGAAGGGTGGGTGTCAGGAGGATGGGGCCAAACTCTTTTCAGTGGTGCCCAGCGACAGGACAAGGGGCAATGGGCACAAACTGAGGCACAGGAAGTTCCGTCTGAACATGAGGAAGAACTTCTTCCCTCTGAGGCTGATGGAGCACTGGAACAGGCTGCCCAAGGAGGTTGTGGAGTCTCCTTCTCTGGACAAGGTCCTGTGCAGCCTGCTGTAGGTGACCCTGCTTCGGCAGGAGGGTTGGGCTAGATGACCCACAGAGGTCCGTTCCAACCCCTACCATTTTGTGATTCTGTGTGTGATTCTGTGATCAGCCTGGGAGCTCCTCAACCACTTCACTTCTCAGGTGGTGGGGAGCTTGCTTCAGCGTCTTGGTAAGTAGGACAAATTTGCAGATGCTTTGAAGGCTTGAAAGACTCATTTGGGAATATCAGAGAGGTTAGTATCTCCTGTCCCAATTTAGCTCACCTGAAGAGGTTTTAATCCCTGTAATACTCAGACTATCTGACAGCTTTTTTTTGGTGTTCCTGGTTATGGAACTTGTATTTACACCTACAGAAAATTTTCTCAAATATTTAATCTGTATTTGTTTGGGTTTTCTTTCCCTTCATGAATTAGTGAATTAATTTTTTTTCCAAAGACATATATAGTTCAATCTTTATATGAACATAGGGAAATGTGTCAGCCTAGGTGGCTAGACTGAAGGCTAGTAAGCTCCATCTTCACTGGATCAATGGCCTAAGAACACTTCCATCAGGAAGTCTTTTACTTACCTTTTCTGTTAGAGGGATGTAGGCATGTGAATGCAAGTAGCCCCCCATTAAATGCTTGAAGACAGTAGCAATGAAGGCTCAGTAGCTACGAACCACTTGTGAAATACTTCAGCAATTTCACCAACCAGAATAGTAGAAGAAGTGGTTTTGTCTCTTGTTTGTGGCATAAAAGGATCACTAATTTTTAACACCACAAATTCACCCTTTACAATGAAGAATCAAGGCTTTCTTGTATAATTCTCCTGAAATTATTTTTCTGTGATTTTTTGTCCATTAGTTCAGTGCTGTCTCTCTTATCACCTGACTTTTTCTAGGAATTCACATAAGGCCTATATCAAAATTGGATAAAAATCTATCCACTAACTAAACTTTTCATCTGGTCAGCTAAAATGGAGATTTTGATATGATGCCTCTATGCTGAAGAAACCATATTTCAACATGCCTTGCACTGTATTTTCATTTTTCTGTTTCCCAAATATTCAAAAATATTTTATGAAAAAGATCCTCTGGATGGTACTGGTCTTGCCTTGATCTGTAGAAGTGAAGTGGTTAATAAATATTGACTTTGGAAAAAAAAAGCTGAAATTCCTTCTCTTGGAACAAATCTACGAATCTTGAAAAATGATAATAAACTAGGCATTTTGTAGGTCCCAGTCAATTTTCCCACTCTTATAATCCCTAGCTTTGGAGACTTTTTCTCAGCTTCCACTGTGAGATGGTGAACTACAAAGAACAAACATGATGGACAGCAAACTACATTTATCATTAATCCTCACATAGCTTTTATCAAACATCTTAATCTCAAGCCATTACAAACACTGAGAGATCCTTTAAATCGCACTATAATAGTACCATTTCATGTTGAAAGGAATGCAGTTCTAATATTTTTTCAGAAAAAAATCTCTATTGCTTATATATTTCTTCATCATTTCAACATTTTAAATGAAAAAATGTGTATGGAATAAAACAAGAAACAAACCTTATTACATTACCAAATTTACCCAAGGAGATTTCTGGCTTAGGTGCCTGTATTTTAAATGTGACTCTATTTATTTGCAGATATTTTTATACTTCATGTGACTTTATCGAATGATGACTACTGTGTATTCATCACACTATCTTACAGATAGGAGAAACAGAAAGATCCTTCATAATCCTGAAGTTTAATGAGTTATAATTGTTAAAATATATCAGAGGAGGTGAAGGATTTACTTTGTCTAAACAAAGTGGGAACTGCAACAACCATTCCTGAAGGGAAGGATAGGCAATAGCTGATGGGATTAATGGAGGTCTAAGAGATGGCTAGTCAGCTGTTGTCTGAAAAGGCCTCTCCATTTGAGCTCATCTGCTAATATACTTAAAAGATGGTGAAAAAGGTGGCTGATAATTCCAAAAAGATTTGGCCCAAGTGATGAACAAGCTTCATTCAAACTTCGTTAATGCCCTTCATATAATTGTCTTCAAGTTGAACAACACTATGGTGTGTTTCTACTCTCAAGATTCAAGCAGGCTGAAGCTTCTAGTGCTTTTCCTCGTTTTAAAGAGAACAACTTACCTGAGACACATGTGATGACTTTTTATGGTTTATTTTTTAAGAGATTCTCTGCTTCTTTCATGCTGACTGAACACATTTGAAAATGCTTATGAAGGCTGTGTTTGATGTATATACTTTGAAAGTAAATGTGCACTTAGGGGAAAATAGCCTTTGAAAATATCTTTGCAGTTGATTTGAAGAGGAATAGAAAAATTTGGAAATAACATGAGAAATATGTTTCATAGGCAGCATTTCATCTGATTCTGTCAGAGGTATTGAGCATTGATGTAAATAGTTATAATTTCTCCTAAATCAGCAAAGATCCATGGAGTCATACCACATAGACTGGCCAAGAATTTCAAAGCAAGACAGAACCAGTAAGGCACAAAGGAAATTCGTGCTCTTTTACTGTTTTCTGACCCTCAAATGTAACCTCAGAGGTTCAGAGGTAATAGTACCTAAATGAGAAATTAAATCATAAGAAATTGAATATTTTATCTATGAGAAATTAAACAGTCTCTAATTAAATAATGTATCACTATTAGTATGATGAACTTGTTTCTATGTCTACAGAGTATCTGTAAAAGCTGAACAGATTTCTATGTCATCATTTAACATATCTTACCTGTAACTTATTGTCCTGATACTTCCATTTGGTTAAAGAAGGAATAGAATGTTTCTTTTCCTAAATCACTCTGTCTAAGCAAATAGCAGAAAATCATGTTATCTCTTCTGCCTTATGAGAGCCCTGTTACTGCTAGACTGATTCCAAACCTATAACACATACAGAGATTATGAAGACCAGGGAATTGTGGAGACATCAGGTCTGATGCATGCAGTGTGCCCTAGTACAAATGACTCTGAGAAAACACAGTTGCTAGTTATGATGTTGATTGCTTGGGACCACAAGCTGTCCTTTCTTGTGTTTCACTCATGAATGGTAAGAAAATTCACCTTACATATGTGAGACAGGAGTCTATCACTTCTGACATCTAATGGGTCTTTGCTTGACTTCTTCCAAATTATAAGCAATTCCCTATCAGGGATGCTACTGGACTCGGGAAGGAAAGAGATTCTTAGTCCGTTCTCTTTCACCTGTTGTATTTGGCAGACAAATATCAAAGCTTAATCGGGTTAGAAAGCATAATGGTGAGGATGGGTTTCTGACGTAATAGTTGGGCACTCCCTTGAGGAAGCCTGTGTTCTAATCAGTGCTCCAGAAATGACCAGTGGAGAGATAGAAAACAAAAAGTTAGCTACATTTAAATTATCATTGAAATGAAGAGTAGATCCTATGATTCACCCTTCATACCCAATCCCCTAACAACTAGGCTGAACAGTTATTTTTAATGGCTTTTTTGCCTTTTTGGGGGGGGGTTTATGATTGCCAATTGCTTGTAGCTCATTGTATCCAAGCTGAGACAGCTTGAGTTGAGACACTGAACAGCTGTTCCTCTACTCCTTTTACCAAAAATGATACATTGTCTCAGGAGTGACCTCCCAACAATCCGTGAAAAGAAGGAAACTAAATCCATTCACAGCTGGGAACTTTGACCAATAATATACCTGTGTAAATGTGAACAGACACCACTAGCAAGGTTAAAAAGAAAAAGAGTTTATTTCATGGGTATGGAGAATTTTAAAGAACTTAAAAAATTGTCAAGGTGCTCATTGTAAAAAAAAATTTGCATGCTGTTTCAGTTATTTTTTTGGCAGCATGATATGTTACGTTGTTTTCCACAACCTTTTTTTTAATGAATAAACATGAGATAAAACAAGAATCAAACATGTACAAGAAGAGGCCACAAGGACAATGAATATTGACAGTACTGTTACTGTTTAATTAGGAAGTTTTTTGGTGGCTTTAAGAATTTTATTCAGAGTTTGATGTGAAGTGAGGAATACTGAGCAAGATGAAAGACATGGAGAAGCATCTGTCTTCTTCATCCTCTGTGGTACTACAAATTCTTGATAACTGAACACCACATCCCTTACCTACTGAGACAGAAGCCTTCTTGGAGTTACTGTACTCAGCAGTACTCCTTACTAATTTTCAGTTTTGAACTACTACATGTTTTGAAGAGGTTTCAGCAAAGAAGACAGAAAAGAGTTAAAAGCTGCTGTCAGGCTAAAGACCTTTTCTGGAAACCATGTTAGTTGTTCAAGGTGAAATGAAATAGCTGTGCTGTCTTCATAAGAAAAAAAATTCCATTCAGTGTCCCCTGATACTGCTGTGTTCTCTATACCGGCCTTGAGGTTATGGGTATCGTCACAGAGAACTTAACACTCACTATTCCATACGCTAGCAGTAGTCACTAAGTCTCTGTGTGAATAAACAGAAGAGATATGGTAAACCAATCTCTACAGACCATGAAAACCTGAATGTTTACTGTCTTTTTTTGATATACTCGTGCAAACTCACGCGTGTGTGTAAGTACATACGTACATGGGCAAACACATGCGTGTACATACAAGTACATACAAATACACACAAACACACTAAAGCAAACCAGACTGTGGACTGCAGAAAAAATAATTGTGCAGTTTCTTACTCTGCAGAAGGTATAAAGTATCTCACATACAGTATGAAATGTGAACAAAGACTTTCCACAGAGAATTTAATGTACTAAAAATCCAAACCCTTATCTCACGGAAACCCATTTCTGCACCCATGTTACCCGTATAAATTTAAAGAACATGATGGGCTATTACTTTATGCAGTCATTTGAGTGCTGTGAAATACCTGTGAATTATGACTGAAATGTATTATCAGCCAGCTGTCTTCTTATCTAAGTGGCAACATGCACTTGCATTTTGTGCATTCTGTAGCTATACAGGTGAGAGAGTTGCAGACAAGGCTACGTAGACTTTGGCAGGACTGCTTGGTAGCAGAGTGGGTACAGCAATTTGAGAGTCAAGTTCAGATTCAAGTGGGGATTTCAGTCTGGTTGCTCATATCTCACATATGTTTTGAACTCCCTATTTGAAATGGATTCTCTTATGTTTCCATAATTGAATAATCATCAATGAAGAGATCTGAGCCTTGACTTCCCACGATTCTGCAGTGTGACTTAACTGTTGTCAATGCAACCTACTTCTCTAGTTGTTTTTCTGACTGTAACTAGAATTTCCCGTCCTTATTTGAGAAACTCCTCTTCATTATATTTGCACTGTAACTGGAACTGTAGAAAGTTTAAATTTCAACAGGTTGACATTTTCTGTTGAAAAAAAAATCCTTCATAAAAGAATTCCTGACAATTTCCAACTGCAAAGTAGAGTTCAGGAACGGACACACACTCGCAGCCTGTCACAGAGGTTATGCTGGAAGTTTCTTTATTTAAAAAATATAACATTTAATGTTTGATTATACTTGTTATTTAAGTTTAGAAGTCAAAATGAAATATCACTGTGATAAATAGCAATCGGGAAAGAAATGGCAATAGAAGTCAGTGACAAGAAGAGGTTAAATGGTAAGCTGACACGAATTCTCCACCACATCCTCTATGTGATATAAAAAGAAAATTCATCATCAAGATACAATCATAACACAAAGGATCAGGCAGGTAATACTAAAGGTGAATCAAAACACAGTGACAAAGTTCAGATACTTTCCCACTTCAGCAAAGATTTGGTTTAAAATCCAACAAAAATATCTTTAATTGTTAGTATTTAAAGAGAGATCTTAGTCATTGACAAAGTCTTGATCATTCACTGAAGACTAACTCTTCATGAACTACACTAGTTTCTTCAGTTAGTCCAAATTGGGTTTCAAGGCAGTCACTGCACAAATTCTCAGTCCCAGAGGCTGACAGAAAGCCAGAGAAATGCACTTAGTCTGATTCTGTTTTTGTTTAACCTTGTGAAAAAAAGCACATTTTGCAATACTGATCCAGTTTTTAACAATCATTCTCCTTGTGCTGGGAGTTCCCGCAGGCTGTCACACTGGAGGAAATAGCAGAAGAAACACAAATCACTTGAAACTCAGGTAAAACTATTCAGGCTGGTTATTAATTGCCAGTAGTGTGACCTGACTCACATTGTGGCTCATGGAAACGATTCTTCCTGTGGCTTATGCAGATTTGTACAGTGCTGACTGCTTACCTCTGCTTCTGCCTTTATCTCTGCAACCATTATAAAAATCCTTCATATTTCTCGGGTTTTCCTTGCATGGAAGCATAATCAATGTAATGATACAGGTAGGATGGTGTTTTGTAAAGGTTAATGTTAGCAGTAGGTGGTAAAAATAATAGGTGGTAAAAAGAGCTGATGCTGTAAGGTACACAATCACTGCACAGCCAAACAAACATATATACCTGGACAGGTGGATGTTATACATTCAACAGAAAGAGTAGATGGCGTTACCTGGATGTCAGAGGATCTCACCTGCTTCCAGTGAAACTTTTCAGCTGAGCTTTGCAATCAGATCTGGGAAAATCTGAGAATTCCTTCTCTCTAAAGAAGTGTTTTTATTTTAATTTGGCACAAAATCAAAGGCTTTTCTGATTTTTTCTTTCAAGTGAATATTTTTCTACAGGAAAATCTAAATTTAAATTAAGAATCCGCAGACCAACACATTTATAATTCTACTCAATGTGGTTCTTAGTTTCTTGGAGATTTTTTTTTTTCTGAATGCTACATTATGATATGTCATGATAAATGCCAAGTTAATTGAAACCAAATTATTTCTCATACATCTGCACAGGTTTTAATTCCAAGATGGCAAGAGATTGCTTGGTTTTATTTCAGCTTTTTTCCTCTGGCAATTATCACTGAAACATGTAACATTTAAAGATTTGGATGAAGTTGGCATTCAAAATTTAAAAACAATTGTCAGCGGAAAAAATTTCAAAACCATTGTCAGTGGAAAAAATTTCTGGCATCTCTGGCCAGCCAGAAGATTATTCACCTCATATCAACTACTACGTTTACAATTCGTTCTATTAATTCCTAAAACCATTTATCTTTCTCATGCACAGGCATTCCTTAGGATAGGGCATTTTTTGAAAATGGTTATGCAGGCTGTGTGGTGTCTTTGATATGTCCAAATGAAACGAAATATTTCAGAGGGACTCAGCCTCTGGCTATACAGCGTGCTCGTATGCAACTACTGAGCAGTGCTTGACTCAGCACCTTGCCGTTTGTAAAACACTGCACAAGCTTCCACATTGCTAGGTGATGGCCCATGCATTAGCAGTCTTCTCTCTGTTGAGTTGGTCTAATTGTGTCACTTTTTTTTTTTTCCCCTTCACACAGCTTGAAAACCAAGAGATAGCAGTCAGGGCAATGATAAGGGTTGCCTTATATTTATACCAGATGGGTAAATGGTAATGGTATTTCTCTTTTTTTTCTCTTTTCATCTTTTCAGCAAAGATTTTACCCAAAGTCAGAGGACTGGTAGAAAGTTTCATCAGCTGGAACTTCTTTGGAAAACAAGATTTTGTCAGCAGACTTAGCAAAAACTGAAATTTGAAAGGGGAAAATGTGCGCATCTGAAACTTAGCTGAAAATTAAGTATCATATCCAACAATTTTGGTAAAATTGAAAAAAAAATTGAAAACAGTAGACCAAATAAACTAATAATTTAACAGGGTTTTTTTATGAAACCTTTTTAGATAGACAATACAATTTCTAAACAAATGCATCCTTAACTGAAAAATAGACATCTCTTAGTTATAAAGTTTAAGGTGGACTTCTTTAAAACTTAAATCATGTATGCATTTATTCAAACAGAACATTTAAAACCACCTCTTTCTCACAGCTTTCAGACAGACTGGTATCCTCTGATTAAAAAAAAAAAGAAAGTCTTTCCAAACAACACTTATACATCTATCTTTCCTTACCTTACCCAGCAGCCCTGTTGTCAGATAATTTGCCTCTGACTGGTCCTTCCTGTTTCATTTTTATTTGAACTTCTTGAGTATGAAAGGAGCACTAAAAGGTAAGTAAACCTATGTAATGATCTTTTCTGATTGTGCCTGTCTTTAGTAAATGATTTAGTGTTCTCTAAAGCTTATGAATGACTTCTCTTTTTTGATATAATACATATTCAATGTGATTGTATAAGCAAAGCTAATTACATGTATCCTAAAGCCTTTTTTGGAGGTAGTCAAATGATCATGGTGCTGAAAATCTGGTGCACTTGGGTTAAAGTACTTTGTGCATATATATATTACTTGAACTTCAGGTTTCTCTCTAAAGCTTCATGACTCTGAGGGTGACATTCTTGGAAAAGTCTGTGATTTCCCTTGACGCCAGGCTTCATTTCTTCAAAATATTCCATCCAGTGATGCCTTCCTTTTTTTATCAGGATTCTGATGTCTTCTGACATATTGATGATAATGACAGAATAAATTTTGGGGGGTGTCTCCTTCATTTATTGCTTCAATACTATATTTTCATTTTAATATTCACAGTTCTCCTGTAGGCAAAAATCATTTTATCTAGACCGGTGTATTCTTATTTATAGGCAAACAAAGTGCTTAAGATGAAAAGAAGAATAGGATCCTAGCTTCTCCCTATCCTGTATTATTATTATAATATATTATTATTAATTTGGACTTTCAGTTTATCTTCACATACATTGTTTTGATATCTCTGTATTTCCTACTTGTAACTAAGCTGAAAAGTAAAAGTTGTACCTGAAATCCACCTTTTCTTACAAGACACATGCACCTTTTACAAAGTAAAAGGGCTGAGAGAGAATGATTTTTTTGTGTGCCCTCATAAACCAGTTCTCTACAGGTCACAGACTATTCTGAAGATGTTATATGCCACTAAAAAGAACTGTGTAAGACTTGAGAGATGAAAGAAGAGGAAGTAGAGGAAATAATGGCACATGGAAGACATCAAGGATGAAGTAAGGACATAGAACAAGTGACTTGGACAAATTGCATCACTTCTTGTCTTTCTCTTTTCCCAAGCAGCCTACCGCTATAGGCCCTTCAGGATTTCAAAACTGGACCCGCTGATGAAAAACAGCAGCTATCATCAATCATGCTGATTCAAAGTCAAATAAAGTGAAGTAGGAGCTTTCCCAAAAACTTACGGCCACTTCATCAAAAGCTACAATAAACATGTGTATGGACTTATGCAATTCATCGTTTACAATAGCCGTGGTACCTCTGATATGGGCAGCTAAAAAACCCAAGAATCTTCAGTATGTAAACTGAATATATCCATGTGGATATGTTTATTTTTAAAGGAGAATTATGAATAGAATCATAGAATCATAGAAATCTTTGAGTTGGAATGGACCTTTAGAGGTTATCTTGTCAAATCCCCCTGCAATGAACAGGGGCATCTTCAACTAGACCAAGTTGCTGAGAGCCCAGTCCAACCTGGCCTTGAATGTTTCCAGGGACAAGGCCCCCATTACCTCTCTGGGCAACTTGTTCCAGTGTTTTTCCACCCTCATTATAAAAAACTCCTTCCAGTCTACATCTACCCTCCCGTATTTTAAAGCCATTACTCCTTGTCCTATTGCAAGAGGCCTTGCTAAAAAGACTTTCCACATCTTTCCCATAGGCCCCCTTCAGGTACTGAAAGGCTGCTATAAGGTCTCCTCTCTCTCAGCCTTCTCTTCTCCAAACTGAACAGCCCCAACTCTCTCAGCCTTTCCTCGTGGGAGAGGTGTTCCAGCCTTCTGATCATTTTTGTCACCCTTCTCTGAACTTGCTTCAACAGGTCCATGTCTTTCTTGTTCTGGGGGCTCCAGAGCTGGACGTACGACTCCCAGTGAGGTCTCGCCAGAGCAGAGTAGAGGGGCAGAATCCCCTCCCTCAACCTGCTGGCCACGCTGCTGGGGATGCAGCCCAGGATACAGTTGGCATTCTGAGCTGCAAGCACACATTGGTGGCTCACGTCCAGCTTTTCATCCACCAGCACTCCTAAGTCCTTCATGGCAGGGCTTCTCTCAATCCCTTCATCCCCCAGCCTGTACTGATAGTGGGGTTTTCCCTAACGCAGATGCAGGACCTTGCACTTGTCCTCATTGAACCTCATGAGCTCCACACAGGCCCATTTCTCAAGCTTGTTCAGGTCCCTCTGGATGGCATCCCGTCCTTCTGGTGTGTCAACCGCACCACTCAGCTTGGGGTTATCTGCAAACTTGCGGATGGTGCACTCGAACTCTCTAAGTCATTGATGAAAATGTTAAACAGCACCTATCCCAATACAGACCCCTGATGGACACCACTTGTCACCGGCGTCCATTTGGACATTGACCCATTGACCACTGCCCTCTGAATGCGACCTTCCAGCCAATTCCATATCCACTGAACAGTCCATCCATCAAATGTGTGTCTCTCCAAATTAGAGAGAAGGATGTGGTGAGGATGTGGTGAGGATATGGTGAGGGACTGTGTTGAAGGCTTTACAGAAGTTCAGATAGACCACATCCATAGCTCTTCCCTTGTCTGCTGATGTAGTCACTATTCCCACTTGTATTTTTGAAACAGTTTTGGTAATGCTCTGTCTAGTTTGAGATCATAATCGTTACAGTCAAAAATAATATCCTAGAGGTCACTGAGTATTTAGAAATCAAATCTTTGTCCCTAATTCCATTCAGACTGAAAATGAAAAATAAATCATGGTAACACACTAACTCCAGTTGTATAATGTATTTTCCCTGAATGCTTGGAGAATGTCAATGATAATTTCAGGAGAAGTAACGTCTGTGGAAGTAGGGTATTAAAAGAATACTTAGAATTATCAGTTATACCACATTTTAATGCATTTCTCTGAGATTTAAATATTTGTAATGGAAGGGTTTTGGCAGTATAGTCTACTTCTTTATGTTTTATTTTACCTGATAGTTAACAAGATTCATACACAACTATATAATGTCAGTTGCCTGTTGATTTTGGGAAAGAGTAACCTAAATATGATAAAAAGGATTTTGAATAGTAATCTAGAACATTAAACCACATTAAAATCAAACTCTACCAAATACTTTAAGTGGATGTGCTTGTGAAATCAAAAAGCAGTGAGGTTGTTTCTCTGGTTTTTGGCAGTGCTCTCTGCTAGAAGGCTGAAACCAGTGCTTCAGAGCAACTAGAGAAAATGCAGGATCTGGATATAGAGCAAAGCCAACAAAGATCTGAAAAACAGCAGTGCTGTTTAATTAAATATTTTAGGTCATAACTTCTAGCAGACAGCTGTGTGCTGCTTTGTAACCATCTGATTACTATTTTATTTGAGTGAACCACACTACACTGAAGTAAGAGATTATATGAGATATGAAAAAATACATTCAGAAAGGGAAAGATGAAAAACAGGGAAAAAGTAACATAGCAACACCTGTACAGCAGCCAGAAATAGAGGTCATTCATCTACCAAATATATATGGTCAAAAGAAGGTATGCCTGTTTCAGATTTTTTTTCCTTTGAAAAAACAATTATTCATGGAAACAAATGTTTCAACATACATTTAGTGTTTTCATTTAAAATACTCCTGGGAAGAAATACTCTGCTTGATTCAATGCGAAATATATAATTTTTCTGATTTGTTTCTTTAGATAGTAGAAGAAGGGGAAGCTGGAAATACAAGGGAAAATATGCACCTCTACATACAAAACAAGTAGGAAGGGAAGGCTTGAGTGTCATTCAGCACAAAATTATCTTTATCATAGCCTTGACATGCAGTACATTTCATACCAAAATCCTCTGAAAAGGGAAAGAAATGGTTTTTCTTCTCCCTTTTCCTTTAAATAGTACTGTTGTAATCCTATTTACTTCAGATATCAAGCCTTTTTTATTATTGTTGCCTTTGTGTCCAGCCATTTTGTCAAAGTAGCTAGAGGAGACAAAGTGCATGCTTACAGTCCCATAAATAAAACTCTTAATTTCCTTTAAGGGTGAAACATGTATGTATGTAGCCTGGAAGGGTTCTCCTTAAAGAAAAAAGTTTATAGCACCTAACATGATTTGATTATAAGACATGGAACTCTTTCAGCTATTTGTCGCTCATAGGACTTGCATATGGAAAGTACACTAAAATCCTATCCTACATTCCTATAATTCTCTATCCTTTGAAGTTACCACTGCATGAGTGTTTTTTTTAGTTGTACATGGGTTTCTACTGTCAGGACAGTTACTCCTTTATTCCTGTTTGGTACCTTGATTTCCCGATCATGTACAGCACACATTCATTTTCATCCAGACTCTATTCAGGAGTGAGCCTAGTAGATCTCTGGAAAAGTCAAACATGGACTGGAGAGCACAGGACACCTGGTTGGCTGCAAACACCATGTTGTTTCTTTGGAACTGACCCAGCATGTGCCCGCATATATCTTGTGCCCTCCCAGATGAGCTAATATAGATATGCTCTGGAACGGCCTGTGTTCTTGAGCTAAGAGAAATACTACTGTTGCATACCATGCGGTACTTCTGCTAGGATACAGAGCAGTCATGACTCGCCACCTCAAAGGAAATTACGTTCTTTTTAAACTTGTTTTGGATTTAAAACTTAAAAAAAATAAAAAAGTTTTACAATTACAACTTTAAAGTTTTAAAATTAAAAATTGCTGAAAAACATCCTTTCAAGAAAATTTCAGGTGGAAGGACTAGAAAAGCAACTTATGTTCATCCTCAGCTTTGCCATCTTTATAGCCCAGCACCTGAGGTCCTCAGACCTGTGAACCCCCTTATGACTAGATTTCTTACAGACTCCTTTTTCACTGTTCTTCTTCTGAAAAGAATCTAACAACAAAACCTATGGTGTCTGTTTTTTTACAAATTAAAGACACAAAAGGTATAGAGATGTTCAGGAAACTATATTGCACTGTATACATCTACCTCCCCCCAAAAAATCTGGTATTTTCTTACACATATCACTACAGAAACATACAGATGAATTTCAGTACTCCAAACCTTTTAAACTACAAGCCTTTGGCTGCCCAGGGAGGTTGTGGAGTCTCCTTCTCTGGAGATATTCAAGACCCACCTGGGCAAGGTCCCGTGCAGCCTGCTGTAGGTGACCCTGCTTCGGCAGGGGGGTTGCATTAGATGACCCACAAAGGTCCCCTCCAACCCCAAACATTCTGTGATTCTTTGATTCTGTAAACAAGGTTTAGACACAATTAAACCTCTGAATTACTATGGATCCAATTCCATAATCAAAACACTAAAAAGGATAAATGTCATCTTATGTTTTTATGCAACAGAATATTTTTGCTCCATAGCCAAAAATATTTTTCAGGTATTACAGTTTGAGGTATTATGTAAATCAACTTTCTATGTATCTATAAATTTATATTTTATCCCATATGTCTATATATATATAATATGCACATAAAAACATAGAGTGTTGAAAGTTTTAAAATGCTTATGTGGTTGAGACCACCATATCCACAAAGGAGCTATGTTATCATAGTTAATATTTACTTAGTGCTATACCCTGCACTAACTTTTCTTGAGAAAAAGTTAAAAAAATAGAGAAACAATTCATGACTTCATTAGATATGGCCTACTTGTTAGAGAAATTCAAACTTTAGAATGCATATATTATAAAGAAGTAAAATATTATTGATATGGCTCCTACGCAGCTTACACTGAAAAGCATTTTACTCCTCAAGTAAGAACTTAGCCACCATATTCGCTAATCTCACAACTTCTTCTTCCTCACCTTTATTCTAAGGGTTGTTCCTACATTTTACTTCGACAGTCATTGGATGAATCACAGAATGTGTAATACTTAGCACAACAATAGTGGGAATGGGTTTCCCTTGTTAAGAAGACATGTTGTAAAAATGATACTCAACAGAAAATGTTAAGAATCAGATACGAAAGGTAGTGCAGAAAGACCCATATTATCTTTTTATTAGCTGTCTTGGGTACCAGGGCAATCTACAGCTACACCAAGCTCTTTGTGAGCCACTTTACCTGTTGAGGTTCAAGTTCAAAGCAGTTAATTTGGTTATCTGTGCATGACACTGTGGGATTTAACTGGCTGACTTGAGTACAGCAAATACATCAGGGTGGGGAGGTAAAAGAAAGGAGGGCTTAGATGCAGCCAGGTTGCCATTGTAAAAGACTTTCAAGGAAGGGATGAGAAACTTGAAGACTGAAGGAAAGCAGAGATAAGCAAAGGAATTTACAAAAGCGAGTAATGAAAAAAGGATTTGAAATTGGAAATTAAAAGGTGCTGTGTTCAGAGTATCAGGAGGGGAAGACGTGTTTAGCAGCAGTGCTCCCAAGAGAGGGGAGGTACAACAAGACAGGGAGGCTGCTGCATTTGAAATGGACAGTATTACACTTCCAGCAGTGGAGAGAGAAAAAGAACTATTAAGAAAGATGTGAAGCTGTTACCAGTTGTTGACTCAGGAGACCTGTAGTGACAGGGCAAAAGACAAAAAACTGTTTCAAATGTTCGCAGTCAGAGAAATGAACTCGTGATAAGAGGTACAAAAGAGAACAAATATAGCATGGGAATGTCTCTTCAGTGGCGTCTTAACTTTGACTTTATAAACACGAAACAGCTGAGGCAAACATCAGCCCGTTTCCCAACAGTCTTCCAACATCATAACCCTGCCAGGAAAGTTTATCATCAGTTCTGTTTCCAGGAAGGAACCTGATCAATAAAACATATTTTTTAACTGACTGCTTAACACAGTGTGAACAATGCTATTTAGCACTTACATATCAGCTTATGTTCGTGCTGCTGCACACACATTGACTAATTAGTCAATAAAAACAAAAGAAAGAAAACCTCCCTTTCTCCCTGTCTAGCTGCTGTCACCTGCATTAACAGCAGGGTTTTTTTACAACAATTCAATTTAATAAACTGAAGATCTCTGCACTAGTGTAGCTTGACTGGTACTCTTGCCTCTTATATGTTTTCCATGTGTTTGGGAGGGGAGGGCCTGCAATAGTACTCTTTGTCTGCATAGTATTCTGAATATTAATTTAACAGTAATGTCGCCTAGAAGGCTATCATCCTTGTCTCAGAACATTCAGGGACTTGTACAGTTATGTCTCAGTGACTAAATGTCACAGACACAATGAAAACAAAGAGGCAAAGAAATCTTTCATAAGAACATCCTGATTGAAGGAGAGCAGGATTTTCTGTAAGGGAAGAGCTTTTAGCAATGAAAAAACTTTTTAAAAATTAAAAGAACTTCTTATGTGCAGGAGAAGGTCTTTGATATTGTGAAAAAGAAGCAGGGGAAGAAAAGAGGTCTCTAATAGGAGGGAGTAAGTGTTGTTGCTCAGGAGAAACAGCAGGGCTGACTTTCAACCTGAGCTGTCAGAGTCTTCCGTGAATCTGCAGGTGACAGTATGAGAGTGCAATTAACTGTCACTAACATAGTCTTAAGCATGGCCAAGGCCTGTGCTGTAAAACTGTTGGGAGACCAGCTAGCTGATGTAGAAATGATCATTTAAATAGAACATACATGTTATTTTAATTTAGGATTTGATCCCTCAGACCTCCTTCCCTGGAGTAAATCTTACTGACTCTCTGTGTGATGCTAACAAATGCAGTTAGGGAAGGAGGATAGGCCAGTAAGTCATTAGATAACTCTTTTTTATTTAGCTATTATTTTTCATATGGAACAAAGTTTATTGAATGATGTGTAATTTTTACCTCATATTAACTCATTGGTGATTTTTGCATGGAACAGAAGAGAAAATGTCAGTCTCAGTGAAGTTATCAAGTCCTGGTTTCAATTGCTAATGGGAATTGTGAAATTCTTTAAATATGCACAAGAATATGTATGTTCCTTCTCTTGCTATAGGGATATCTATTTTGCTGCTTCACAGTATGAAGATTAGGTGTATTCAACCATTTTAAATTGTTCCCCAGAGTGAAAGCACAGAAAATTTTAGGCCAATCTGACCAGCAAAGTGGCTCATGATTCTGTGGGAAAAAATTAATAGTCCTTCATCTCTAATTCTTTAAAGTAGGCTGGCAGCTTTAGGGCAGAACAAGCAATCTAGGAAAGCTCATCCTATATGTTTGAAGGACCATTGCTAAGGAACACAAGTGCTGAAACAAGACTAAGACAATACAAGACAGTAAGATTAATTGGTGGCTGAAAGGTGGACTTTAAATGAGGAAGAGTAAAATTGAACAACATATGAAATTGTTTTACATCTATATGTCAACTTCTGAGGTTGACCTGTTACTAAGTTTACAATATTGTGTAAGAAATATATAGAATGTGTCTGTGAATACTAAGATTGAGACATGAAGACATACAGAGGCTTTCACCACTTTCATTATCTTTATCACTGTTATTGAGTGTATTGCCATTGTTCCTACCAGAATCATGGGCCACTACACCACTGTGCTAACTGCTGTACAGTTTTATGGTAGAAAACATCTGAAATGTTCCAACACATGTCTTCCCCCATGGACTGTATATGAATTTATTGAAATGATAAAATATTTTAAACATTCAGGTCATGTAAAGAAGTACAATTGCATTTTATTAAAGGTCTAAGTTTTTACTCAGCATTGCTCATTCATTACCAGTGAAAATATTTATTGCTTCAATTGCATTTTATTAAAGGTCTAAGTTTTTACTCAGCATTGCTCATTCATTACCAGTGAAAATATTTATTGCTTCAAGTACTCTTGAACATAATAATTATCCTTTAATTCTGTGTAGTGCAGTAAGTTCCCAAACTAGTGGTTTTAGCATAGTCTTAGTACCGTTGCGTGCAAAAGACCCATAGAAATTGGGTACAAAATCTGAGTATAAAATAAACATAATCTTTGCAGTCTCCCATGATTCCAAACAGTTTTGAAAATCTCTCATGGATGTTAAGGCAGTTTTAGATCTTTACAAAGTAACAGTTCTGTAAAGCCATTTGTTTGGAATTAATCTCTAGACAATGGAAGATGAGAAAGGACAAAGAAGGAATGGTGAGGGAGTTGGTAATTCTATAGGCCAGGAAATTAGTGATGAAAAGTCAGGTTATGGGAAGGACTGAAGATCCATTTAATGTATAATTAAATATCTCTTTTAACAAATAAAACAGATGTAATACCAACAAAAGGAATCAGGAATAGTTTAGTACAAAATATGTTGAATGAAATGGAGATTCCTTTGATGTGAAGGAATGAAACAGATTTCTGAAATCGCATTATCTCAGGCTGAAAAGAAAAGTCCTCCTTCCCAGCACACTGAAATGTAAGAAATTTCAAGAGAGGATAACAACAAAGACTAGAATGAAACCAAAGTAAAGTCTATCTATGGATATAACTGTGAAGGATTATAATATAAAGAGGCAGTCCAGAGCTGCAGACTGTAATACATCTGAAAAGCATTGAAGCTTCTGGTTTTTGCTTTCCCAGTGATTAAAGCTCATGAAAGTAATACAAATAAAAATGAAAGAATAAAAAAATACAAGTAGGAGACAGGCAGAGATGTTGCTGCAAAAGGGATAAAAGATGATAGAGAAATACAGGTTATCTAAATATTTGTTTTATTTGGATTAAAATTTTACTTCTAGCCAATATGAAATTTTATACATATACACATACAGAAATGCTCGTGTATGTATTTATAAATGTTAAATGCAGACTTTTGCAACAGCACACAGTTGAAAATATGCTTTTTGCCGGGATATTTTGCTGCTAGATATTCCCTGAGAGGCTTCTAGGATGACTGCCTTCTTCTGAACTTAAAGTGGTTATGAAATGAACTTCAGGATGCATTGTGAGGTGTATTTGCTTTGCCAAACATCTGAAAAGAATAAGTGCTGTTCTTCAGATGGGTGTGGTGTAGTTTGAGATCTAAAACTGGCTTCATGGATCACCATTCCCAGAGGCCAACAGAAAGTCGTCAGATTGAATCCTGTCTCCTGTCTCTTACAGAAGATATCTGGTGGAAAAATATTCTTCAATGTATCCAGGACTTTGAAGCACTTTTTTTTTTTTTTCTCTCTTTTTTCTTTTTTTAATATGAAATAGTCCAAGTTTAGTGACTTCCTAAGCACGCTGCAAAAGACAAGTTAATTAACCAGTGTAAAAATTTATATAGCGGGGTGGCTGATATCTATTCCTCAAAAAAACTAAAGCCAGAATAGCAGAATAGAATACTGAAGGAGAGCAATATTTTGTTGAACAAATACTAAAATGAAGATAACTGGTCAATTATTTTTCAAAACCCAGCTGTACAATTATAACATTCCCTTTCAGTCTTGAAATTCTATGTCAGCTTGACACATTTTTCAGACAGAGCAAATTAATGTTTCCATGGCAAGGAAGGAATAACAAGAGACTTTAAAGCTGAACAATTCTAAAAGTTCCTTCTTAAACGATTTGGTAAATTTTTTTAAGTTTTGACTTCACTGCAGTTTAAATGCCTTAACAGGGATTTGTTGTCCAAATATCACTGCCTAAGATCTTCCCAGAAAATGTCGGTTTGATCTTGTCACCAGTTCAAAAAATGTGCTGTGTGCATTGTGGTCCATCTTTACTGCTCAAAACTGAAGTAAACACTTTCTTTCAATGTAATCAGAATGTGATAGAAACACAGGATCATTCAGCCTAAATTAAAGTATTTTTATAGCCTCTGAGCAATATAACTACATCACCTGGCTGGAGTTGCAATATTTCTTCACTCTTTCTACCAGAAATTTGCAATATTTTTTCACTCTTTCTATTAGAAATTTTTAGTAAACCTACAAGCATAATAGCCAAATTTTCTTTAAATGTTCACTTCAATACATTAAATATAATGAACTTCTTTTGGTTCACATCTTAAAGATTGTTTTACTGTTCCTAGATTTTTTTTAATCATTCTGCTTTGAGCCATCTAGTAATTTCATGAAAACTCTACAACATATTTACACAAGCAGGGCACATTCCTCTCATAGAATTTAAACAAACTGCCTAGAAGTGGCAAGTTCCCATCCCTGTTCTTTATTTTCTGCTTTCAGGTATCAGAGAATCAGCTTAGTTTTGTTAGGGCACAGCATTGCCAGTATATAGATATGAGCTCACTTTTATATTCCAGCCTTTCTAGAAACCACATGCTAATATTTGGCACAGCACTAAATTTAATAAAATACAACGCTGTCTTTGGAATATGGGTAGAGGAGATCTTTCTTATCCATAGTGTATTGTATAGACACACTCTTTAGGCACAGGATTCCTTGAAAGTTCCTTATGGTGATTATTTCTGGCAGCTTCTAAGTTCTCTTAACCATTCCTGAACCTAAGATATCCTTTATGTCTTCTCAGTTCCTGAAAATATTAGCATGCATCTTATTTCAAATTCATTTGTTTTAGATTTTTAGGGTTGTAGGATTTGAAGTCTAATTACAAATGCTATTGTAATAAAGGAGAAATTATTAATGAGGCATGAGTGCAGAGGGTGGAGTGAGCATGAATCTAAGACATGCTGTACGTGCCAAGGCAATAGCACAACATGATACAGGCATTAAGATACATATTTAAAAATAAATTTAAAAAAAAACATGTTTCTGTTTTGGAGCTTGTAGAATATAAATTAAAGGAGCATATTGCACTCTTTGTCTCTCGCTGTCTTTGTGTATATTACAGAAGTCATTAAGGATACCAGGTGGAGATCAGATTCCAAGACATTTACGGCTTTCCTTTAGGAGAGGTTCAGTTTTATGCTGAAATCTTAATCAGAAGATTTTTTTCTATTTTCCTTTTTTTTCTTTTTAGTTTTTTAAGCGAAAGAGGTATGATCTTGATTCAATTATACATGGCTCATGATATTTCAGTACTTCATGGATGTTATTCTGATTATAACAGCACTTCATGCATTTTAATCCAGAATTTAGGACTTCCATTGAAATTCACAGTGTTCTCCAATTTTTAACATTTTAATTCCCTCACTTGCTCAGAAACCAATAAAGAAAAAGCAGTTATTATCCTTAATTCTTATGTTAAAACTGGATTTATGCAATACTTCGGAAGTGAAGAACTGAAGTAAAGTGAAGTAAAGCTGGAGATAGGAACATAAGGTTTGTGGGCTAACCTCTTTTGTTAGCTTTTCTTGTTAACTGGTAGCACTTCACAGGTTGGCAAATTTCTTGACAAAATATTGAGCCTAAACTTATAACACCTAAGATGATTTAAAAAAAAGTGTAGGAAAAAGGTATATCAGATGAAAAGAAAAAGAACAGAAAGATAGTAATGAGTTTGCAGGTTTCGTACATCATAGATTAGTGGAGAGACAAGAATCTTCTGGAGCAGTGACAGTAACAGGACTGTAACAACCACAGAATAAAATACAGTGGTGGTTATTTGGTGTTAATAGGATTCTACTTTTGTGAAACATGCTGGGAGATTTAGAATAGGCTACAAAGAGAGACAGAATGACACAAATTGGATTTAGCTACTCGTTTCATATGAAATTATGGGAATAATAAAGCAGGTGGAGTCACACTTGACAGTTTTAAGGGATTGAAACAAGGGAGTTCCAAGGCAAAAGCTGTATAAAACATACACTTAGAAGCACAGAGTTCACAAAACAGCAATAGAAAAATGCACACTTCCAAAAAGAAATTGCGGCATTTAGTATTGCATTTTTCTTAAAGGCATTTACAGATTTTATTCTTAAACCACCGGTCAGTAGTATCAAGAATTTATGTAAACAAATTGACCACTAAACTGTCACTTTTTTGAATACTGCTTGTCAAACTGCTTTATTAATCATTCACTGTTATTATGTGATATTTTATATCACTGATAAAATATTAACTTACATTATCAGTATGTGTTTACTCTGTTACTATAATAATCAAGATAAAGTAATTGGGAAATTTGTCATGCAGAGTAAATGAAGAGGAAAAAACACAAACAAAGAAAACAGTCACTTAATCTTTTTATCATATGTATCTTTTTAAAACAGATTAATGTATTTCACTGCTATTTGTCACAAGGCATCCAACAGAGTGCCTAACTGGCCACCTGAAATAGTGGTAAGTAGGTGGTAACAAACAGTATAGACAAGAAACAAAAATGTGTACAGAAGTCCAAAATTTTACCCAAAACCATATTTTTTCCAACATTTAAACCACGAGTTACTAGATTTCTGGAAAAGACTATTTTCAAATTCAGCATTTTCTGGAATAGATATTGAATACCCAAAATAGAGTAGAAGACATTTGGAATTAAGAAGGTCTATGTACAAAGCAGCTTTTACTGTAGACTTCTGGTTTCCTCCCTTTGTTTTGTTGCATTCTTCGGAACTTCCAGCTATTACCGAGTGAACGGAACAGCAGCATAATAGCATCCACATGAAATACATAATCCACGTTTTTTACTAACTTTTCTGCATAAAAGTCTTTCTGACCAGCATCTGGCAAAGATGATGCAAGAGAGCTTATTTAAAAGAAGTGGAGAAGGGTAGAGGAGAAAATAGATCTAGAAAAGAGGTTGATTGGAATCTGAGAGATGAGCTTAAATGACAATGTACTGATTAATGTATACAGGAATTAGATTAGCAGAGGGATCTTAGACTTTATGTACATGAACAAAGAAAAGCAAATATTTAAAGGAAAATTCTAACACTCCAGTTCTAATGATTAACTCAGTATAGCTTATAGAATTGCTTCTTTGACTTGGGCTAGGGGAAATGAGTATGTATGTGTCTGTGCATGTGAAAAGAGGTATAAAAAAAATGTCTTTTGTTCAAGAGTATGTGGCTATGACCATTTTATAATTATGAAATCCATTGACACCAGACAGGTCAAAGCATTTCTATAATCACCTTTCTTCTGTCTTGTATTCAGATTGTTTATGGCGACGATTTGATACATTTTCAAGCCCCGACAGTAATATCAAATGGCCAATCAAACACTCATTATACATCTGAAATTATGGCTTTTGAGTATTTTAAGGTGGATAAGGTCTACTTCTTCATAATTGTCTCATTACAACTGTCAAAAAACCTTCCCTAACCCTGATGATTTCAAACACTTGTATTAATGATGAGAAGCATGAAATCTGATAGCTTTGGATGCTTTTTGACTTGATTGAAGATTATTTGTTAAATAATCCGTTCCTGGCTGTCCTTGTTTTTTCTTGCTTTTAAGTTACACATCAAATTTAATTGGGGTTTGTAGCTATTTCTTTTTTAACAAGTTTTTCAGTAGAAAGATTTTTCCAGGCTCTTACGGCTTTACTGGAGGTATACATCTGGGTGATTAGCTGAAGAAATGCATGACTGAGTCAAGATACTTGCATGGGTAGGTGGGAACCCATGAGGCAAATTGAATGGCTCCATTTGCTAAAGCCATTTTAAAAATACATATCACAAAGAAGAATACACTGTATGCAAGGATTTGAAGGTAGTCAAGTGCTGTCGTGTGGAAGGCAAAGAATAGGGATGTTAAGCATTGCAGTCTATGTTTGTAGATTAGATGACAACTAGCCCTTAAAACCTGCAGCTGTTGGTAGTGCCTGAGACAAAGGAAACCCTGGAGGGTGTACAAGTACCATGCATGCTGTGTTTGAAAGACTTGCTATTTATTACTTTTAATTTCACGAACACAGGATTTTCTTTGCTTTTACTGTCTTTCTTGATAGTCAGGAGTGATACATTGGCTTTGTACAGACAGATATTCAGCCAAGTTACATAGTCATTGCAATGCTGAACACTGCTACATTGCTGATTTACAAGCTCAACTCCTGGAGTAGGATAAAGAAAGCCAATCTATATTTCCAAGGTCCTAGCACCTTGGATAGGTAAACAGGTATTAGACTGGGATTCATAAAAGGCGGAAAATATACACCAAAGAGAAGCATGCCTGAAGCTGTGCTTCTTAAAAGTTTGTCTTATATATGTTGAAAAGCTGAACACAGAAGGCGGCATTTTGATGAAGGGTAAGCAAACAATTGCAAAATACCTCTTTTTGGGAAATTAATTTTTGATCATTTCTGCTGTTATCTGTCCTTGATATCCAGAAATCAGAATTGTATTCAGTATATTGATAAAAACTACATCACATATTATGAAGTAGATGTGCTTGTCAATGCAGTGATTCTTTGGGGCAGAAAATATTTGAAAGACTAGATAAAATGGAATTTTATAAGCCCTTGAATAAATCTATGATTTTCATTGACAATCAGGCAAGACTGAATCTGCTCTTTAAAGCGTATATTTAAGTCCTCCACATGGAAATTGACTTCCATGGCTAAAGTCTGAAAATTTTTTCTCTACATTAAATTGAGACAATGTGGATATGTCATTATGAACTTGTATGCATAAACGTATGTATCTGCATGCATATTTAACCTTACATCCCATATTCCATGCACTTTCATTACTGGTAAATCCAGTTGCTTGACGAGTCGGTGGGTCCAAATCTTCAGCCTGAAAAAATCTTCTTTCTCCTTTGTAAGTGAAGGGTTGTCAAGCAGGACTCAAAATGTTTGCTCCTTAGGAGAAACAGCTCTGGAAGTCAGAACAACTCATGGCTCAATGTGAGACCTCGTTGTCAAATGGGCTTAAGTGCACATAAATTAAAGAATACCAACTATGAGTACAAACATGAAGTCTATATTTGATGCTCTTATAAGGGGAGTTTTATACACTCTTTAGGTTTAAAAATCAAAGCTGACTGTAATAACTGTGATATACCAGGAATTTGCCTAATGCAGGGGAATAGGGCAGTTGGAGGTACTTTTTAATTCAATTCTAGTCAGCCAATATTCTATGCAGAAAAAGAGGGTTGTGGGGAACAACAGGATCCTTTTCCCACAGCTCTATTCATAATTCAAAAAGATTGTTAATAAACTGAAGAGGGTTCATAGAAGAGCTGTGGTTAAAGGATGGTACATTGTGCCTCTGTTCTAGAAGAATGAAGGATCTCAGGATGTTTATCTTACCAAAGAGAAAGTTAACAGGCATGCTTTCTATGCAGGAGACGAAATTTGATAATAGAGGGTGTTTCAATCTACTGCACAAAGACAAAGATGAAATAAGACCCGAAATGAAGTTTGACAGATGAAGACAGGAATAGTAATGCAGCTTTTAGTGAATATAGTTAACCACAGCAACAACACAGCAAGAATTTTGGTGGCCTCCATGTCAGCCACAATTGAAACAGAATGTCTCTTTCAAGGAGGGACTTTAAGTAGGAAGTATTTCGGGGAAATGTGTGACCTGACATGTCAGCTTTCAAACTGGAAGAAGTCTCTGTACTTTTTTCTGTATTGTAGATCCCATAGATTTAGGATCCTGAAATCAGTTCAGATTCTCATGTATGAAATCATATCAATTCCTCATATATGAGACACAGACAAAAGAAATAAAATACAGTTAGCTGAATTTAATCCATGTATGGCTTTGCCATTGCAGAGTCAACAGATCATGAAATAAACTGACAACTTTTTTTTTGGGTGCTGTTTTAAAGTGTAAGTTTGTAGGAAGTCACAGGTGCTGAAATTAGCATGTAGCTCCTTTCAGTAACAGAATAAAGAGGAAAACACTCTGAATGAAGCTTGTATGGAGTGAATTAATTATTGATTTGTTGTGTTCAAGTCTTTAGTGAACATACAAAATCTTTTTTAAAGTTTGTTGGAAAAGAATCTTTCCTATTCAGTGACCATCTCATAAGAATAAATTAATCTGGAGTGCCCCTTCCAGCCTTCATGCCTCACAAGGTAGGCCACCTCCAGGCTGCAGTTCCTGATGCTGTTATCAGTACTCTTACCAAAATGCAGTGCTAGAGCATGTATCTATAGCATAATTGCAGCTGAGATGTGAATGAAATAAGTAGAAGTATTTCCAGTAGCTCTTCCTTCTTGATTTCCAGACTCAAGAACATATTGTCGTGACTGCTATGCTTGACTGAGGAATATGTAATCAGAAGAATTTGTTTGTGTCTTTTTTTTTTTAATTTCCTTTTTTTTTTTTTTCTAACGTAACTGTAAGAGCGCAACTCAGGAGTATAACACAAATTTGCAAGTTAATTTTTAAACCAGATTTCCCTCAGATTTCAGAAGGTGTGACTCTTGAATTTGCAATCGTGTTTCTCATCTTATTCATGCTCAAATATTCATGTGATTTATGCCTTATAAACTTCATTTAAAGAACAAAATCTATGCGTGTGTGTCTGTATATGTGTGTGTGCTTGCACATTCATGTGGTTTTTTGTATGCACACACAAACAAACAGTAAGATGCAGACAATTTGGCTTTTGGGTTGTGCTTTGCAATGCATGCCGTGTGGTAGATGCACTGTATCTTAATATTTTGTAGAAATGTGGTAAGGCTGAGAGTCTGTAACGTGAGTTCTGTTACAGGCTTGGTGTCTGAGTGGGTCTTGCTTTTTCCGTACTTCTTCCCATTCTGCCAGACTCATCTAATGGCACCTGAGGAAAATTTTCCCTGCTGAAAGCCAAGAAGGATGTTTTAATCTGCCACTAATAAGTATTCAAAGTGCCTTGAAGGAATCACAGAATCACAGAATCAGAGAATCACAGAATGGTGGGGGTTGGAAGGGACCTCTGTGGGTCATCTAGTCCAACCCTCCTGCCGAAGCACGGTCACCTACAGTAGGCTGTAGAGGACCTTGTCCAGGCAGGTCTTGAATATCTCCAGAGAAGGAGACTCCACAACCTCCTTGGGCAGCCTGTTCCAGGGCTCCGTCACCATCAGAGGGAAGAAGTTCTTCCTCATGTTCAGACGGAACTTCCTGTGCCTCAGTTTGTGCCCATTGCCCCTTGTCCTGTCTCTGGGCACCACTGAAAAGAGCTTGACCCCGTCCTCCTGACACCCACCCTTCAGATATTTATAAGCGTTTATTAGGTCCCCTCGCAGCCTTCTCTTCTTCAGGCTGAACAAGCCCAGCTCCCTCAGCCTCTCCTCGTAGGGGAGATGTTCCAGTCCCCTCACCATCCTTGTAGCCCTCCGCTGGACTCTCTCCAGTAGCTCTTCATCTTTCTTGAACTGGAGAGCCCAGAACTGGATAGAGTACTCCAGATGAGGCCTCACTAGGGCAGTGTAGAGGGGAAAGAGAACCTCCCTCGTCCTGCTGGCCACATTCTTCTTGATGCACCCCAGGATCCCATTGGCTTTCTTGGCAGCCAGGGCACACTGCTGGCTCATGGTTAACCTAAGGAAGGAATAGAAGCCGCCAGGAGGTCCTGTCGCTTTTCCAGATGCTGTTGAGTCTCACACATTTTGTCATCCAGTCCTTCCTAGTAAACCATTTCTGCTGGTTAATAGCCACACAGCCAATGTACTGTAATCACTGCCTGCAATGTTGACTCCCAGTCAGTTGAAGATAGACTCTTTTTGCATGTATTTCTATCTAATGTAATGTGAAGTAATGTATCTCATGTAATGCTTAAAATCAGGATTCCTTAGAACTGCTATAAAAAATAGCGAGAATGTTAATTGCTTCTGAAAGCAGATAGTAGGTCTGGGGTTTTTTTATTAGATGCTCCACCTGGTGGAATGAAAGATGGATGCCGCTTAGTAGAATTTATCCTTGTCACAAATTGTCAACAAGGTGATTGTGGATGGGCTTGATCTTTTTTGTGTTAGAACAACACAAAGGAACCTTAGACCGGGAAGATGCAGTTGCCAGAAGATCTTGCTTCAGTTGGGTAATTTTCAACTCAGAAATCAACACAGCAGTTTCTCGGCTGCTCTTTTTTTCAATACTGAGACAGCAAGAATGACCATAATAATTTAAATAGGTAATGTCTATGTACTGCTGGCAGCCCAAACTGTCTTAATTGTCCTTTCACAGGGCTGCTACTTGGATGTTTTTTTCCCAAACTTACTTGGTAACTCACTGGAATTGTAGCATCTGGCAGCATTTTATGTTCTTGTTCAGTTGTGCTTAATGTTTTGTAGCCTCAAAGGGGGATACAGTCTCAAGTTACTTCCAAGTCACACCTAAGCCAGTTGCTGAAGATGTGATTGGATCTTTGATATGTGTAGCTACTAGAATCCGTGAAGATTCTTTTTCCCTAATATGATCCGTAGATTATCTCCCCATCTAGCCTATTTTATTTTCTGTACAAATGCTTATAATACTCATTTTTGTTATGTAGGTTGATGTGCAAATAAAAAGCTCCATCTCAGCAAGAAATTCAAGTAAATCCCAAAGCTCTACATAAAAAAACAGACAAAGTCAAGTAATTTTAATATTTAGTTAAGTGTTGTCGAAATATTTTTCACTGTTTGACTAGCTCCACTCAACAGGAGCCAATATCCTCGTGTTGTCAGTAGCATGCACAATTGCACTAATCAGATCTTTCCTTCCACTACAATTCCTTTTTTGCTTAGCCTAGCTGGGTTCTCCATCAATAAAGCTGATTGCTATGGTTACAGACTACCTTCTGTATGTTAGGCCTGAAGAGGCTGTAAATGAAAATATTTTACTTCAAATGGTTAAATATTACCCTTTCCTCATTGGAATCTGAGGTACATTTACTATAATCAGAGTTAATGATTATTTTTTTACACTAAAAAATAATTTTTGGAACAACTGCATGGGCATTTCACAATTAAAACAAATTATGACTTTCATCAAAACCACAACACTCTGACAAAATGGAATATCTTTTTTCCCCTTTGTTCTCTGTCATGACCTGAGAAGAATTGTGTACAATCAGGTAAACACAGAAGTATATACTTTTGTCATTTTGCTTCAGGTTTTTGTTATTCTTTCCTCCTGTTTTGGAGGTGGAAATGCAGTCAGCTGGAAAGGTGGAGCTGACATCAGTGTGTGCAGCATGGATATTGTTGTGGCAGGAGCTGGCAGCAAGAATGAACAAAAGCATCCAGACTTCCCACTCTGCAAAATCAAGACTGTAGTGGTCCATTAAGTATCACTGCCAAATATATTTATTGCTTTAAACAAACCTGCTTGTTACGTCTATCTCCCTACATTCCTGCATGTGAAATTTTCAGCAGGGGAATTTAATTCATTTCCAAGAACAGGCAGAGAAGAGTGATTAAAATTGGATATCCGAGCCTTGTTAACTTTCTCCAATCACTCACTACCAAGGCCACACATCAAACCCAGCCTCTTGTCCAGCCAAGCAACCTATTTTATAGGTACAGAATGGGAGCTATTAAGATAATTTTAAAAATATTTCAGACGTCTATTATCAAGTCAAAACCTGGACACAGGAAAGAACAATGAATTATAAAAAATATTCACATTCATCCTCAAGTACACCATACTACTTCATTTATGAACTGTCATGATTTATGAACAAGTCAAATTACTTTCAATTAAAATTTCATTTTAGTCAATATATTAATAGCCACAGAACTACTTCTGCTTGCAAACTTTATCACAGATTTTTTACTCTGGGAAACCGAAGCAAAAATTTTGATGACTTAACTCAAATCCTGGAATATGGAAGGATTCTCAGAAATACTACAATTCTTTGCATTTCACACCATGTGTTTATCTTGACGTAAAATAGTCACGGAAAGTAAAAATTAGTTGAGAATTAGGGGTTATTCATGTGAGAGAACTGAAAAACATATAAGCTCTTTTCTTAAAAGAAGTTGATTCTTGTTTATCTCAGTTTCTTTGTGCTGTTACAAAACCCTCTTTCCTTCCAGTAAAGAGGCTACTTGTCTCTCTACTCTCAGTAACTACATCTCATAACAGTGAACTGCTAATAAGAGAAATGCTGTTTCTTGAAGTTTACCTGTTGCAAACATTGTAGCTAGAACTTTATTTTCACAGTAAACTAACCTCAAGGAAACCAGCTATGGAGCTATCAGAGTCAGTATGAAAGCCTTGGCAGCTGGAAATTTTTATTAGGTTTCATAAGTCAGTGGTTCCTATGATCCTGAAGATACTGGAAAGTTGCATGACAGCCCTGGAAGGTGTACAGAAAAAGATCTACTGCTAAGCATTTTGCACGTTTGTCCAAATCAATAGGTGAAAATTTTTACCTCACATTTCTGTTGCAATATGTATTTTTTCAAACTGTCAGGTAGTGGAAGGCAAGAAGTCAGAGATGCTAGAAGCTGTGAAGTGAAATATAACAATGTTTTATTAAATATTGGAGTCTGAAGCTGCTTCCCAACATGAAAACTAGTGTGTGTAATTGGCAGGCATGTGTGATTTACATTACCCAAAAGCAGGCATATATAATGAACTATTACTATTTACTTTGATTGAAGGAAATTATCCAGTACAGACAAGATCTGATGATCTTAATGGCAGATTAGAAAAAATCACAGACCTCCAAAATATCTATGAACACAGAGAACCACATCTGATGGTGCAGAATAGCTCTTGCATTCTAGCGGACGTGGTGTGGCAAAGTTTCTACTGACTGCATTATGGATGTGTCCAGTTCTTATCTCATCCCTGTGGTGTACTGGAAGAACTGCAATGTCCCAGTCAGCATGACTGGCAAAGGTCCTCATTTCTGGCTGAAAAGTAATTTAAGAAGACTGCAGCTGAAAATTATGTTTCTTTTCAACTTCAAATTTTGAGCAAGTGTGAATAACATTGTCACTGAAATGCAGTGTTGCATGAACCGAGGATGTCCAATTTTGTTTGTAAGTAATTATTTAGAAATTATCAAATGAGACCTTTGATGAGTACAAACCTTTTGTTTCAGTGAGGGAAGAAAAAATAGGACAGTTTTTTTCTAGCAGAAAAGGTCTCAAGAAAGGCATCTTTTTTACCCTGTTTAGAAAGGTATGTGAGTAGAAGTCAGTGTTTAAAGCAGATTTTGTAACAATGCTTTTGACATTGGTGGGATTGGTGGGATTTCATTCTTTTGTAGTGCAACAGGGATAAATTTTTCTGTCATATTTAAAGGAAACTGTTAATTCATTTGGAGAATTTCAATTTAGTTTTTAACCTTGCTTTTGGGTGGATATGAGTTTATTTATTTGCAAGAATAGGGCAACTTAAGGTGGAAATAAAGAGTAACAACGCAAACAGAGATCAGAACTTCAGTGCAGGTAAATCATCCTGGTACTCTTAAATTCATATAGTGTCTTTCTACTGTTGGGCAGTGATTTACATCTCTAGCTCTATATATTTCCCAAAGCAGATGTGATCTACTTTTCCCAGCTTTACTAAATGTTATATAATTGTATAATATATGTGTATGTCCATATGTTCAGCATAAGATTTAAACAAAAGTCTCAAGAGTGGAAGAACTGAATATTTTGTGTCTATCAGCTTTCCTAATTCATTTAGTTTTTAGTGTAAAGATAAAATATATTTTACAATACAGCCAGTTGAGACTAAACACAGTACATTAATTTCAGATTTTTTTATAATGTTTGCATATTAAAGTGTCAGATCATGTTTTTTTGTGTAAATAAGGACTTGCTAATAGCTCAGCAGAACTTAGCATAAGAAGAAAATTAACTACAGATTAAGGGTTTTATCTACCTCCATAAATCCTTGCAATGTAGTAACAGATGAATATGCTGAGTGAGAAGAAAGCTAAGAAAGACTTAGATGTTTAAGAATCATTTTTTACATAAATAGTTGTAAGTGCATGAGTACTTTATACACAATTTGCAAGTCCAACCATTCTATGACTCTTACTGAACCCTGAAAACACTTGCGGTTGTTATATTTCACATCATTATGCAACCATACTGTTATTACAACATTATGACAGAATTATTACATTAAGCATGATGCAATTATTGGAAATTAATAGTATTATGCGTAGCATGATGAAGCATTGTACAAATCAACTGTACTTTAAAGTCAAGCCATCAAAATGTTGATTGCCCACTCAGTTTCAAACAGCCTGTAAGAATGAAAACTGAAATTACATGAAACTGTGAAGTGGAAATACACTGACTCTTTTATTTGATATCAGCATGCCCGAAAGCTTTGGCTGCATAACACAACCTCTATGCTCTGGGCTACTGAAGTCCTGAGTAGTAATGTGATTACTGTGGTCTGTGGTGAACAACCACTGACCAGCATTCAGAAGGGTTGAAATTCTCAGTTTCACTTCATTTACAGGCTACCACAAGAATGCAGAACCTTAGTTATTCGGATTTCAGTTTAGTTTTGGCCGGCTTTACTAATTACCAAGTCTTCTCTTCATGTCTATGCAGCCAATCTGCATCTACCATGTAAATATGGGGATTCACTGTGAGGCAACGATTTTTTTGGGATGGCTATCCTGGTTTGTCAGCTTGAGCTGCGACTAGGGTATTTAGGCATCAATAATAGCTGTCTGTAATGGCACATGTGCATCTCAAGATGATGATGGTCGTTTTTAATAGAAAGTAAAAAAAGTCAATACATAACATTTAAGACCGGTATTTAACGACAACGGTGTGATTATATTTTCTTTTCTAAGCAAAGATAAGAAGACATATGTTTTTTTTACAAGTCTGTACTATTATAGACAAAGGTGTTACCTAATTGAAACCTGTTAATAGTACAGTTTTCACAAGGCATCAGGCCTGTACTTTGTAGAGTAAATATTAGAGTGCCATGATATAGACAGAATTACTTCAAAACAAACTTCAGATGTGTATCTTGTAAATGAGCCCAGTGGTTTTGAAGGGTTTAGACTGTGCCCTATCATGCAATTTATATTTACTATGAGAATAGGTTAGACTACTCACTTCTAGGTAAAAGTAACCCTTCAGTACTAACACAAACACACATGAACAATTGGCAGGAAAACCTCTTCTCCTTTACATAGGAAAATATCTAAAAATGAAAAATGTTTCCATTATTTTAATTTTAAAATTGCATCTAAGATTTCACTGTTTACAGGTGCTTGTCCTTTCATTTAACTTAGTTTGGTCAGACAAATGAACTATTCTTCTGAAGTCCACTAGGCTGCAAAACAGTTTTTAGTTACACGGACCCTAGGTAAAGAGTAAGTGAAAATCAAATATTTATAGCTGCATGGGTTGTGCTCAAGTCAGTTAGGAATTCTTACCTTTCTTGTCAGAGAGTAAACAAAGACCAAACAACATATTTTTCTTTTTACAAGTGTATCTTCAGAGGTCAACAAAAATAAAAAGCGGAAGAATGTAAGGACACTCCCAGAATATCGACTGCTGTAAATCAGGGATATATAACTAACTAGCCTACAGTATTCAGTGTAGTACTGCAGGCCACCCTTATTTATGGTGTATGGCTTTTAGAGTCAAATTAGATTATTTTGTTTTACTAGATTTCGACAGCTTTCATTACATTAGTAGGAATTGCATATTTCATTGAAACTGTGTGCAGCTACAAATAAAACCACAGCTTTAAGAATGCTGGGAATTTCATAAGAAGGATATTTTCATCTTTAACAAAAAGCTGTGGTTTGATTTTAGCAGCAAAATTCAGACTATTGTTCATATTTGCACTCTCAATATATCCTCTTCAACGGTACTTCAGAGCATCACCATACAGCAATACTTTCATCAGCAGATGCAGCGGTCTTTGTGAAGCATTTCTAAAACACCAACCAGCCTCTATAACAAAAGTTCTTTTAAAATGTTCTCAAAAGATTTCAGGCAAAAAGACAAACAAAACACAGAATTTGGAGCCAACAGTTAAATAATAGTTTTTAAATAGTATTGGGATCAAGCCAGTATAACAACTGTTCTTGCACAGAATTCATAATCTGTTTTATCCTGTGCTGAATGTCTAACCTTCCTAACCATGCTCAAATGCGCTGCAAGCTTATTCAAGAACATAACTTGCCTAAACAGCACTATTATGTCTCCTTGTAATTTAAATTTGAAGAAACACTACCTGGCATTCTCTAAAATTCCATCTTTCTCAAAGATGCACTAAGTCTGGACGCACATAAATTTTTATAGGAAAGATACACAATGCCCAGACTTTTTTCTATCCTGTCCCAAGGGGTGCCAGATATATCAAGCAGTGGTGATAAAGGATTATAAGCCTTTCAGTCCTCTGGCAAACTGGCCTGTGATGTGTCCTATATGTCATAATGTTTAGAAGCAGTGGGAAGCAGAGTGCTACATCTACTGTTGTAGGTGTTGTAACCTTCTCCTATAGGTAGACTACGCCACCTTTCAGAGGTGGATGAATGCCTAAGGAATCATAGCATAGGCTGAACAGAAACTCTGGAGTCCGGAGTCCAAAGCAGGACTAGCTTCAAAGTTAAATAGAATTGCTCAGGCGTGTGTCCAATGAAGTTATGAAAATCTTGGTTGGAGAGACCAACTGGTTTCAGTGTTCAACCACCTGCATTACATTATTTTTTTTATTACATCTATTTCCTTGCTATAATTTTTGCTCGTTATGTCTCTTCTTTTAACTTCATTTGTCCTCTTTTGTCCAAAAAGACTTGTTCCATTTTTACAGCCAAGAGTGTGGGAGAAAAGAGTGGCAATTAATTTCTTCCCATTAGTCTTTTCTTCTATGAGCTTATCTGTGGCTTCTCTCTATACATTATATAGGCTCAAACCAATGCTCAGGGAATGTCTGAGTAAAAATCCTTTATCTATGATAGTGTGGACTCATATCTTTATCTAGTGTGGACAGGACGGGTATACAGTGTCAGGAGGGCTATATGGTGTCAAGGCTCATTGTTTCTGTCTACCTTTCCTGTCCTGATGGCACGATCATGTTATCGTAATATCTCTCATGAAAGGGCCCTCTTTTTACCCACTTCAATGAAAGTAGGTTTTGTACTAATGAAGAGCTCAGCCTGTCTGCAAAACAGAGACAACAGGTTTAGCCTAACTGCAGTGATTCTAAATGTAGCAGAAAGGACTCATGAAACTAGATTATGGAACAAATTAAACTTGATATCACTTTTAGCCTAAGTTCAGTCGACACATAAATACAAATGGCAAGAGTTGGCACCATATTTTCAGATTTCTTATGAAAAAAGTGGTCACTAGAAGCTCTATTATATTTAGAAAAAGAATAGGTGGCAATCCAACTTTTTAGTTGTCTGTAGAGATGCAGGATGTGAACACAGGCATACATACTGCTCTGGAGATGTTTTTCTCTAAGTCTGTCTTCTGTACAAGGTCCAGTTGGAAAATACATGTTTTTGCCTACATTTATGTATCTAAAGTTTTAAGAAATTTGTATCCAGTTTCATTTCCAAAGAGAATGATTCTTTTGAGCAGAAATTTCATGTCATATAGGCAAGAACAAATATTTGCCATGTGAAGTCTTCAGACGCTAAGACTGCCTGAGCAATACCATTTTTGTAACAACTACTGGATTTTTTTTTTAATATGTCAGTCCGAGCACAAAAAAATTAGACTTTATATTTTGCAAGTTATGCATGAAAAGACTGCATATAATATTGAGATAGTAGACAGAATCTACATTTAAAAAGAGAAGTTTCAAAATGCTTTTAATAGTGAGAAGGAGAGAAGGAGGGTGATGAAACTATGCACAATTATTAATTGAAAAAAATCCTGTATTTTCTCCTATATTTATTCTGACGTCAATTGAGTCTGAATGAAAGTAACATTACTGATGCTAACGTATGGCAAGTTCTGCGAGTGTTTACATGATTGCCGCACCAATTATTACTAACCTTTTAGGTAAAGAACAAAAGGCATGAATTTTTTCTCCAATTATATATTTTTCCTTTTCTCAATGATTACATGAATAGTCCTTTCAAAAGGATTCTTTTTTTTTCTTTTTTTCTAGCAATGAAACAATAAGGCCATGTCTTCACCAAGATGTTACATTGATCCAGTTTGTTCTCTCTAATTGCATTGATTTAGTGTTATTGAAATGAAAGCTCTTACCATCACTGTAATGCAGTCTTAAGGTGTATCCTTTTATAACTGGTACATCTACTTTCTTCTTTTTTTATTTTCAAATTTTTCATTATGTCCTTTCTTATAATATGCTGTGTGCAGCCTATTACAAACAACAAACTAGCAGTTCAGCGATGCTGCAACTGAGAGTAAAAAATCACAAACTCCAGTAGTCCTTTCCAAGTATCTTTTAGCTTGACAGCCTAGTATGTAGCATATAGTACATTCAAAATGTAAAGGAGATTGTACCGTACTTGAAGTGTTATAAGGCCACATACCTGCACAAAGGAAAAAACACATGCTCTGCCAATCTTAGCCTCTTCCCATACCCTGGACACTAACAATGACACAGCTTCCTCAAAAGATAGTGCCATTTGCATAAGAAGGTCTTGCAAAGTGAAAATATCTGACAACCGACAGACTCCTATTTTAGGACTATGGCATCATGACAATCTTTGCCAGAAGACAGCTCCTCATATTTCTCTTTCTGTTCCTGTCTCCCACTTGGGAAACTTGGTATTTCATCCAGCTAAGCAAGACACACTTTGGCAGTGGCAGTGGTATCACTCTGCATAAAAATTCAATGGGTAAAACATCCTAGTTGTCTTCCATAATACATATATGAAGTTTAATGAAACCAGTGAAGTTATGAAAGTATGTCAAATGGAGAAGGAAAGAATCCTTTTCCTAAAATGTGACCTTCTTGCCCTGTGTGCCATACTTGCTTGTTGACACAAACGAGGTCTGGGCTGACCTTTAAAAGAGGCAGAAATTTAGAACATCAAAGGCCATTGTCTTTGTGTGGTTTCATCCCACTTTTAATGGTCAAATACTGACAAGAAGCATATTGCAACACCACCTAAACATCTGGTATTACTGTTTATTGACTGTTTTGTTACCATGGTCTGTTAGATCAATTGCTAGAAATCCTGACACTATAATTTCTGATGCATTGAAGATGGTATGCTGACTTGTTTGTATCTGTAGAAATCACATTTTCATATGGGGACTATTTATTGGATATGCATCTATTCCCTGATTTCACAAAAGTTCAAAGACTTTGTCAACACAGGAACTTGTTCTTATCACAGTATTTCAAGAAGTGAAGGATCACTGTGATCATTGTGATGGTGGCTTGTTTAAAAAGATATGCAGAGACTATGTCTTCCAGGAAGAGGAATAATTTTCTAATAACACCAGGAGTATGTTCCAGTTGCTTAAACAGAGATATGTAGTGTCATGTGAACCTCAAGACTCCCTTTGGGAAAATATCCATATGGGGCTGAAAGCTGTCATACAGAACCTTACCTGTAGGTAACTACATCCTACCTTGAGGTGTACTTGTAGATATAAATGTCCTGGCTAATGTCTTTGAGCTCTCCTCAAAACTCATAATGAGACTTGATCACTTTTAGGGTGCAAAATATATGACCTGTTTAATAGGTCTACTTCAGGAAGAAGTGCAGTCCAGAACAGTTGGTTCTACAGACTAGATAATCATGAATGATGGAGGAATTCTAGGGACTTTGGTTCAAACACAGATCTCTACACTGCAAATATCTATATGTGATCACATTACTCTCACCCTTCTGCCTGCTTGCTGGAAAGAGAAAGAAAATCCTTTTGCCTTGTAGGCAATGGCACAAGTAGAGTTGTGAGACTGTCAATAATTTTTGAAGGTCCAGTTTACTCCCTGCCTCCATGCACTTTGGAGGCTTTCACTGACGGCCAAGAGGAAGGAGGCTTTTAACTTACCCTAAGGACTTTCAAGAGTCTTAGTGATGTGTACTTTGATAGAGTGATATGGAAGTGGTGATGCCATATGACAAGACACATCGTTATGTTCTCCATGTAACGTTTGCTTCATTTTACCCAGTATCTGTGAAGTGTAAAGAGAGATCCTGGAGGATACGTCTGCTAAGTGAACATGATAGACTTGGAAGATTAGAGTTGGCTAGAAGGGTACCCTGCAAGATGTTCTGCATGATCACTGAAGTGAAGTACATTGTGTTTCTCTAGAAGTTAGAGGAGAGTAGGTATGGGTAACAAACAGGTTGCAAACAATTAAAAGTTAAGTGAGGGGAGCAGGTATATCATGACAACATTACTTGATGACTTGTCTTTCTGTATGCCAAAATTAATACACCAAGGGAATACAAATTATGAGAAACATTCTTTCTTCACAAAAACAACAGAAAAGCTTGAAGTTGGGAGTAGGGCAACTGTGCTGGGATAAGCTTTTAAGATCATAGATGCCTATGAGAAATGTGCTTCCCTTCTGTGGAATCAAATATTTTGGGAATATTTCAGACCTGATTTGACTGATGATTGCCTTTACCAGCATTTTGTGGGACTTTTTGGCACATTTGCATACAGTAAGTGAGAAATGCTATAAACTGAAGACACTACTTTCTCTCTTGTTTCAGCTAAGATTTTTCACTGTGGTGGAAGACACAGTGAAGTATATAAATCTAAAAGCATGCTGTGTATATTACAAAGAGTACTGAAGCAAACTATGTGCTTTTACTCTAACTTAAAGACTTCTGTAGATGCGTTCTCAAGTGCATTCTTTCTCCTGGTAGCCATGAGTAAGCTTAAGTCTCTACAAAACTCTAGCAATAGAAATATTATATTATAAGGTTATGAAGTTTTTATAAACTTCAGGAAATTATTTTTTCCTGTATGTATGGAGGTTTCTGTTCCATATGCATTAACAAAGTAAATTCCATCCAGAATTAAAATGATTCTACCACAAAAATGTGCTCATTTTATGAAGGTAATCATCAATGACATTGCTCCAGAGCTAACTGCTTTCTGTTTGTTCGTGTCCTACATATTGCTATAATGCGATTAGGCACACTTCTGGACAGGGGCTATCTCTGCTTGCTTGCTTTTGAAGGGTGAGCATACCTGTCTTCCTTGAATCTTCTAGACACTACCTACAAACAATACTAGACTCCTAGGAAAGTTCATCTTTTCCATCCGTTTTGGTTATTCCTCATCTGCAGAGGGAAGAGGACCTGGGAATTAGTGTGAACACACCTGGTGCCATTCTGCAGGGATAGGCCAGGCTTACTGTGCTGGCTCAGTCTTCCCATTTGGGAAGGTGTGTACACTGTGTAGGCCCCAAAATACATGTTCATGTGGAGTAAATCAGGATTTACAGCACCTGCTTCATATGATTACCCTGTGAGTAGCCTTTGTGATCAGCCTGTGAACCCATTTTGTGAAAGGCACATGCAATGCCACTGATTGTGAAGGAGGATTTGATGGCACATGAAAGCATTTGCGCAGTATAGACACAGAGAGGCCCCAGTCTCAGCACAAGATCAGACACTTTACCACTCTAGTAACAGGTATCAAACAAGTTGTAGAATTTCTTTCCTTTCCCTGTAGGTGATAATAAACAAGTGACACAAAGCTCAGTGCAAAGTTAGTGTCTTTAAGTGGCAGATAAGCAAATGAGCATCAGCTAGTTAAACAAACACACTAAACATCCATATTTTGCTTCACAAAATATATTGAACAACATTGCCCTTTAGGGGTTATATGAAGTAGGACTAAGCTACTAAAAATGTAAATTTATCCCTTAACATATTGCTGTTCAAACTGGGACTTTTCAGACGTCTCTAAGGCCTTTCTGGATAATTTCATCATTTTATGGCTGCAATACTTTAAGGCCAAATAATAATGTTATTTTCTCAAATGAAATCAAAACAAAGCAATTTTTTCCTGTTTGACAGTTCTGGAGGTCCAAAAGTCCGCTTCTGCTTGTCACTTTAATTTACTGAATTTCAGCCTGTTTAAACTAATATATGGTGTCAGAATAGAAGGAAATATGAACCAAAGTTAAGTAATTGATAATGTCTATTTTAATAGGTCTTTATTGTCTTTTATATAATGTGACTTGAGATACTTATAGAGAGTAAAAAAAAAGTGAGAGAAGCTTTAACTTAATGAGAATTTTACAGTTAACAACAGTGGAAGCAAGACCTGGATTTTATATTTACAGCTGGAATTTATTTGTTGATTTATTCATTCACCCATACATTCATTCATTGAAAGTATTCTCACTGATTTACTTGAAAGCAGCAGTGCGTGCTATAAAGAACTGTAATAAGGATGGAGGGACATGTAACACAGTATCAGTTTTACTTCCTCTGTATCATGTATTACTGTTTTGTTAAACTCGTGTCTGATTTGTTGACCATTATGTCTTGATATCTGGTGTAATCTTCAAAATAAGACGACCAGGAAAGCTGGTTCCACTCATGTTCTGAACGCCAGGATGGCATTACTTACAGAGAAAAAAAAAATGAGGTTATGATTCCAAACAATGTTGAAGATTTTCTTTGTGATAAGCTTAAGGAAGCTAGAGAAGAGAATTGTGTCACTGCCAGACAAGAAGAGAGACAAAATATTCCACTAGTGCCCACTTACCACTGCCCCCTCCCCATACACATTGAAAGAGGAGAGAACACTCTGGGTGACATGAAACTAGGTAATTTTAGCATGACAATCAAAGATTTTACTTTCTTCACATTTCTGAAACCTGCTTTCTGCATTGGTGATTAATGTGTTGTTAATAGTTATGACAGAGAATAGTCAAGCCCCATATGACTTTATAACATTGGAAGACATTATTAGTTTTAGCACTCAAAAAAGAGCAGAAGAAGACTTCCAAGCTTAAAGTTTCTTTAGCCAGTGTTAGCTAATACAAAAATGCATACATAATTATCTGCAGCAGCTGTGTTCCAGACATTGTCAGAGATAAGTGAAATTATTCCCACTGTGTCTCATTCTCTGTTTTGTACAATATTTTTTTCCCCCTAAACTGCAAAGACTGGATAAAAAGGTTAAGTAAGTAGGATGGAAAATGAATAGAAGATTAGTTCCCCAATTCTACAGATGTAACTTGCAGGTAGTCTAAAACCAGTTCTTAATTTGACAAGATCTAAGGATCTTAAAAATACTACCTACAGTAAAAAAAAAAAAAAGGAAGAATATTTAAGGGCGTTCAGGCTACTTAGAGGATTTATTACTGGAGGTGAGATAAAAAGTTTGTAAGTTTTTATTAAAAGAGGAAGAAAAAATAAGAAAAAGGTTTCCTCTTGTTAAACAAATGTATGTTTAATATATGACCCTTTTTGCCTCTGACATGGACATATACGTATAAACAAAAATATTTCTCATTGTGTTTTCCTTCTAGATATGAATTTCTCCAAGAATTCTGTTTCTGTGATTCATTGTTTCCACCTCATAGTGAGAAACAGGGGCCTGATTAGTTACTGCCCTTCTGTCCAAAGTCTTCTTTCTTTGGTAAACTCTATCAGCAAAACATTAAAAGGCACTAAAATCTGAGAATTGCTAATGATTCTAATGGATTTTTTTTTTTGGATGGTATTTATATTTCATATTGTAAAGCAACAGCAACTATTGCAGCCTAGGCACACTTAACCTTTGATCTAGTTCTCAGCATGAGTTTCACTGTTCCTTTACTTCTTAAAAAAATGTGCGTCTTGTATCCACAGCCATAGTATCTGAGTGCCACCCAATAGCCCATTTTTGTGCAGTCATGAAGCTGTCAGTGTAATACAATACTCTGTTCTGGGATATGTGCTTCAAAAATTATGTTGACAAATTGGAATGCATTCAGGAAATGACCTACAAGAATGCTCAAGGTCTAGAAAGCCTGCTATTAAATAAAGAAACTTTGCATATGTTTAGTATATCTCAGGGATTAAGAGCTGTCTTGATCCTATTCTAGATAGGGAATATATTTTAGATACCAGATTATTTTTTAATCTAGCTGAAAAAAGCATGAAAGGATCCAGAAGTTGAAAGCAGCTATATGCCACATTCAGATTAGAAATTTGTTAAAATTTGCACCCGAAGGTGCACAAGTCCGTAGGACCTGATGAGGTGCATCCGCAGGTCCTGAGGGAACTGGCAGATGAAGTTGCTAAACCACTATCCACCATATCTGAGAAGTCATGGCAGTCTGCTAAAGTTCCCACTGACTGGAAGAGGGGAAACATAACCCCCATTTTTGAAAAGGGTAAATTGCAAGATCCGGGCAACTATAGGCCAGTCAGTCTCAGCTCTATGTCCAGGAAGATCATGGAACAGGTTGCCTTGGAAACTATGCTAAGGCACATAGATAATAAAGAGGTGACTGGTGACAGCTAGAATGGCTTCACTATCAGGAAATCGTGCTTCACAAATTTGGTGGCCTTCTACAAGGGGGTTACAACCTTGGTGGATAATGGAAGAGCAGACGACATCATCTACCTGAACTTGTGCAAAGAATTTCACACTGTCCCACACAACATCCTTGCCTCCAAGTTGGAAAGACATGGACTTGATGGATGGACCACTTGGTGGATAAGGAACTGGGTGGATGGTCATACTCAAAGAGTTGCAGTCAACAGCTCTATGTCCAAGTGGAGACCAGTGATGAGTGGTATTCCTCAAGGGGTCGGTAGTGGGACCAGTGTTATTTAACATCTTTGTCCGTGACGTGGACAGTGGGACTAAGTGCACCCTCAACAAGTTTGCAGATGACACCAAGCTATGTGGTGCAGTCAACACAACGGAGGGAAGGGATGCCATCCAGAGGGACCTTGGCGGTCTTGAGACATGGGCCCATGCTAACCTCATGAAGTCCAACAAGGCCAAGTGCAAGGTCCTGCACAGGGGTTGGTGCAATCTCAAACACAAATATAGGCTGGGTGGAGAATGGATTGAGAGCAGCCCTGAGGAGAAGGACTTGGGGGTGTTGGTTGATGATAAGCTGGACATGAGCCAACAAAGTGCACTTGCAGCCAAGAAGGCCAACCGTATCCTGGGTTGCATCCCCAGCAGCGTGGCCAGCAGATCAAGGGAGGCAATTCTGCCCCTCTACTCTGCCCTGTTGAGACCCTGGCTGGAATCCTGTATCCAGCTCTGGAGCCCTCAGCACAGGAGAACATGGACTTGTTGGAGCTGCTCCAGAGGAGGGCAAGAAAAATGATCAGAAGGATGGAACAGCTCTCCTATGAGGAAAGGCTGAAAGAGTTGGGGGTTGTTCAGCCTGGAGAAGGCTCCAGGGAGACAAAGCAGCTTTTAAGTACCTGTGTGGAGCCTACAAGAAACCTGGAGAGGGACTTTTTAGTTTGATGTACCAAGTCCTGTACTTGCTTTCTGCATAGCTGCACCCTATGCTATAGTTACATGTCTCATTCACTTCTCGGTGGTGGTTGCCATTTGGAAACTGTACACCTCTTCTTTGGCAGTCCTCTAGAACCAGCACTGACTTGATCATCCCACACTTGGAGATTTGATTTATAGCCAATTCAGTACTACCTGATTCCCCAAAACTTCTTAAGGTTTGTTACAGATTTGTCTTAAGGTGTATAAAAGTGGTTATAACACTTAGAGAAGTGTTTCACAGTCCTAATTTTATAATATGAAGTCAGTCTGGGTGACAGTTCTCTAGCTGTACTGCTAGTACAGTATTTTTCGTGCTGTCCTAGTGATCTCTCTGGCTTATTTAGCAGTACAAGGTAAACTTGTTAAGTGACTGGGAGCAATCAGCTGAGTGTAGAGAACAGGATGTTCTGAATGTATGCTGAAATATAAAATTTTCCGTGCTCATATCTGGTATGGAGAAGCATGATAAAACCGACTACAGTTACAAGGAGCTCTAATAAACCAGGGACAAGCTCTCATAACCCATAAATTTCTGAGTCTCTAAAGACTATCCCCTGACCGCAAATATTGATCACAGCTGTGAGCCCTTTTCAAGGCAAAAAGGCAATAGTGTACTGTATTCCTAGAGGCTGATTTCTGTCTTTTCAAGGGAGAGGGTATTGCAGGGAGCTGGGCATATTTGACAGACCAGTATAATTTGCTTGAATAACATTTGACCAGTCTTATGAATGGTGAGTGGAAGCTGACTTGCATTAGTAATTTTATTGTGTGATATTTATGAAGGGATTTAGATGACAAAATATGCAATATGTAAGAGGAATCCAATCTGCCTTGCCCTCTCATAACTGGTATTTAAAATCCACTGAATTTCCATAGAATGATTGAACCTGCATGTTTTCAGGAATCCTAACTCAATGTAAACACCGATAACTCAGTAATACCAATGCATAATTTAGGCATGTCTTCTTTAGGGAAGAGGCTACCAATATGTTTAGGTCTTAGGGCACACAGCCTATGAGGAGAGGCTGAGGGACTTATGTTTGCTAATGGAAATTGTGAAAGTGAGTGTCTAATTACACTCTATATGTACTTGAATGGAAATTAGAAAGATGATGATCTGGTCTCTTTTCAGTAATGATGATCAAAACAGGGGGCAGTGATCACATGTTGATGCTTGGGAGGTTCTTGATGAACATTAAGAAAAACCATCTTTCTGGGAAGGTGATTCCATATTACGCCATTAATCCAGAGCTGTGGAGCAATCCCTATCCATTGAGCTTTTCAAGATTTGGTACGTCACAGTCACAAGCCTAGTGACCTGTGCTATCAATAGAGCTTGTTGGAGACGAGGCTGGACTAGATGACCCCCCAGAGATCTCATTCCTTTTTCTTAGGACAAATCTTCAGCAAATTTCTCTGTTTCTATGAACTTCCATTTAAAATTATAACACACCTTTATAGCAGTCACTCAAGAAGTGGGAACTCTGTTCTTTCTGAAAGAATTCGAACTCTCTTTCTTGTACATGAAAAACTATCCTCACTACTAGACTATGATGAATGTGTTTGTCACCCCTTGTCTGGAAAGAGAGTAACTGGACAGGCAGGACTATGAGCTTATTATCCATAAATATATATATACATATATAATGGAATATGTAAAATCTTTGGTTCTGGATTACTGGTTATGGCACTAGAAATATCAGAGAAGTGGTTCTAGGTTCCATCTTCTGACACATAAAAAATTTTTATGCATTAGAACATCTCCAAATTTGTAGTTAAAATAAACCAAAAACCAATATGAGTTCAGAAGCCAGATCTCTAGTTCTCCCCAACTGAATATATCAAGCTCGAGGGAAGAATCAGGCTTTTCCAGTCTTGTAACCTTCTAGTTATATGGTGAATCTGATTTAAGAGAAGGTATGGACACTGTAGACACATGACTTCATGGATAAGGATTTTTTTTTTTGCTGTGGGCTGCAGAAACATTGTGTCACTGCTCCTTACTTCCTGAGGGAATGAAGCGTGAAAGGTGTGGTGATTGGGGAAGTGACACCTACTCTTTCCTAAGAGTTCGTTTGTGGAAGCATGTGATTTCCCTCTGCAGTGACTAAAAATATATAAATTAGGTGGATTAGATAATTCCTTGCAGACTTCCAATACACTCTCCTTTTGTCAGTGATTACACACAGAATTTGGGTCATTATATTAGTCAGACCATATCACCTCTCCCTCCGTCTTCTACCTGCCATCCTCAAGTACTCACAACCTCCAGGACAAAACATTAGTGAAAACACATCTCTGTAGACAATAGGTTATAAGGGAAAGGACAAGGCTTCAGTTGTATTCTGAGTTTTTCATTTTAATTTAAACTGTCATTGTGAAATATGCCTACACTATTCTTAGAGTGAACTAACTCCCCACAGTCTTGACCTCCTCAGGTGAGCACCCTAACAAGTAGCATGTAAAGAAGCAAACACCTTTGGTGCTCCTGTGACCCAAGACATCTTAAAATATATTCTGCATAGTTGGATGAAGTCTGGACTTTGTCTGGACAAAGTCTGGACGGGAAAAACAGACTCATGTGAGTGCTAGACCTATATCCTATGTGGTTTAGGCTGGTAGCTTAAGTAATGTTCTTCTCACAGGTGGGATAAGTGGACCTGAATCTCAAAAAACAGAGTGGGATATAAAATTAGATGCCCCTCCATGGATAGTTATAAAATATGAGAAGCAGTTTCTCCAAGTCTATTCTTTCTCCACAGTCTTTTAAAAGATATATGCACTGCAGTTGTTTTTATAAGGAATCTGAATATTTAGATTTGCAATAGGTGGCTCTGAGCTCAACTCCTGACTGAATTCTTAGAGGATTTTGAAAGAGAAATGTCTAATTTCTGGGTCTTTACTAAGTCTATGGAATGATCAGATTTTTCAGACCTTTCAAGAGTCAATTTTAGGTACAGAGAATGACCCTGACCACTCAAAAAATGGTCATGTGTAAAGTGGGCACTAACGAGTTTAGATGACGAAACCATCATTAGGTAATACTTGAGGGCCAGGGTCAGGGTAGTGCTAGCAGATATAGCAGCCTAAATCTCACTTACATCCCTATTATGTGACTCGGATACTACTGATCTGTGAACTACTTAAAACCTAGCTGTTTGTGTATTGCTTGCCTTTATTAAAATAAGACTCCATTTAACTCCTGAAATGGAACCTCTGCCAAACCTCTTAAGACTTCATTTTTAATAAACTATTTTAATAATTCATTGGCTACAAATGTTTATATCTGTGTATTGGGTGTGGCTGAGATGGAGTTAATTTTCCCCATAGCAGCCCTCATAGTGCTGTGCTTTGTAATGGTACTTTGAAAGGCATTGATAACACACCACTGTTTTGGTTACTGCTGAGTAGTGCTTGCACAGCACAAAGACTGTCTCTCCAACATTACCCTGCATACACACCAGTAGGCTGGGGTGGGAAGGATTTTGGCAGGGGTGTAGCTGGGACAGCTGACCCAAAACTAATAAAAGGGATGTTCCATACCATATGATGTCTGCTCAGCAATAAAAGCTAAGAGAAAGGAGGATGGAGGGGAGGCATTCATTATTACAACATTTGTATTCCAGAGCAACTGCTACGCATACTGAAACCCTGCTTCCCCTCAAGTGGCCAGACATCACCTGGTGATGGGAAGTAGAAAATAAATCTTTTGTTTTCCTTTGCTTCTGTGCAGGGCCTTTTGCTTTTGGTGTATTAAATGGCCTTTATCTTAATCCATGCATTTTCCCATCGTATTTTCTTCCCCCCTGTCCTGCTGAGAAGGGGACTGATAGAGTGGTTTGCAGGGCACCTGGCATCCAGCCAAGGTCAACCCACCACCATCAGTTGTATGTTGTATAGACACATACAAATACTTTTAAGCGTTAAATTGTTTATACCACAACTGTTCAGCAGGATAGGCAGTGAATCATCTTGAAATATGCCTTGTTAGATAAGAAAATAAATTGACTTTTAATAATAAAACTTCCCCCAGCACAGTATTTCATTTCTAGTAAAGCTAGTTTAGATCTCAATCTAAGATGTGCTAATAACTTCTACACAGAATGAAAAATGAACATAGAAAACATATTTTAGCGATTGACTGAAAACAGTCAAGTCTCTATAGTAACACTAGCCTTGTTATGTTTTAATGAGGGAAATTTTCTCTCATAAACTCTGCTAATAGTAATAAACCAGAATTTTTTGAAGTTTTTTTTAAATATTAAGAAATTTACAACAGAGAAGATCATATATGAATGTATTCCTATAGCCATATACGCGTATTATGACTAATGTAAGTTTGATAGGCAACTACATCATTTTAACCAGTACAAAGATGTAAATCAAAGATGTCTTGTCCTTGTATGATTTTTTCCAACAAACTAGACATGCCAGATTTTCTTTCATTCAAAGTTCAATCATTACATTACTGTTTACCATTAAAGCCTGGATGATTAATTTAAAATTATTTTGGTAGCTTTCCTAAAACAGAGTTTACACTCTGAGTTTAGTTGATTTTGTTTTTTTAACATAAAGGACTCAGTTGTATCATGCATCATGAAAAATGTGCCTTTTTATAATGTGCTTCTCCCTGTTTTTATGAAATCCTCAATCTATGCGCAGAGCTGCAATTTATTAAATGTCATGGATGGGTCATCTGACTAGTAGTTTGAGCAAGAAATTCATATCCCATGATTCTGAAGGCTGAAAGGTTAATACATAACAGATGCTTCTTTGGAGGAAACCATTACAGGGAATGCTTTTCAATCAATGAGATGCTATTATGAGCAATAGAGCCAATTTCTTTTAATAAATGAACCTTTATTACGACATTTACTAAGAGAAGCTCTATGCAGTTCTTATAAACCATTCTGCAATCTTCTAAAAATAATTCCTTTTGTTTCTCAAGCCTCTTTATGGTTTCTATAGTTTTCTCATTTTAAGGTAGTAGGCTGGATTTACACTCCAGTTTTCCAATTCAAAAAGAGCAAAAGAAACCTGGTAAAAAACAAGCATTGAAACTTGAGATACAATAAAGTCTGTAAGCGAGTCCTGTTAGGGAGGGAGTTGCAGAGAGCACTACCACATGGTTATGAAAACCTCTCACAAGCCCACACTTCTGTTCCTTTGAACAGAAGATTTCACTCAGCAGGAGGGCAGTCAGCCTGCATCCTCAGCGCAGACCTAGCTGGAGGCTCGCCTGCGATGTACACTATACTTGCCTGTGTGCTGCCATTATATTTTGCACCTTAGTTTCGTATTGCCTGCTGAATGAAGTGATTGATTGTTCGTTAAAAGTATTTTTCAGATTAAAGAGAAACACCAAGAAAATCTGTCCCTGTTGAGAGACACCAAGAGAGGTGGTAATCTGTTCCACTGTCCATCCTTCTCTCTGGGCATAATCAGTCCCTGCTGGCACTGAGGAATTTGTTCAGGGTTCCTCACCTGAAGACCAGTGTTTGGATTGCACCATGCTCCATCCTCACCACACTCAGGACCTTGAACTCCAGTACTTCAAAGTCACTACAACCAAGGCTATTACTGATTATCATATTCTAATACAATTCTTCCTTTCTAGCCCCCATATCATCAGCCCTTGAAGCCAGGGATAGACACAAGCTAACATTATCTATTCCATTCTTCTGATGTTCACAGAATGATGACTCTCAGGGATCGAGGTGAGGCTGGCAAGCCTGTAGTTCCCTGGATCCTCCTTCTTGCCCTTCTTGAAGATAGGAGTGACATTTGCTTTCCTTTAGTCTTCAGGCACTTCTTCCAGTCACCATGATCGATCAAAGGTTATTAACAGTGGCCTTGCAATGACATCTGCCAGCTCCACGAGCATATGTAAGTGCATCCCATCAGGACCCACGGACTTCTGTATGTCCTGTTTGCTTAAGTATTCCCTGACTTCATCCTCTTCCATCAAGGGTAAATATTCCTTGCTTCAGCCCTTCCCTCTGGCCTCTGGGAGCCTAAAGGCTGATCTGACATTCAGTATTTCAGCCTCTTCCATATCCTGTGTAATGAGGTACCCCACCTTGTTGAGCCATGGGGCTAAATTTTCCTTAGGCTTCCTTTTGTCACCTGTGTATTTACAGAAGTCTTTCTTGTTGCCTTTGACTTCCCTGGCCAGACTGGATTCCATTTCAGCTTTAGTCTTCCTAAATTCATCCCTGGATGCTCAGCCAATGTTTCTGTAATTCTGTCAGATTATCCATCCTTGCTTCTGCCCTCAGTATCCTTCCTTTTTGTGTCTGTTTGGCTAGGAGCCCTTCGTTCATCTATGTAGGCCTTCTGGCATTTTTGCCTGACTTCATATTCAGTGGGATGGGCTGCTCTTGAGCTTGGAGGAGGTGAATATTAATCAGCTTTCTTGGGCCCTTCTTCCTTCCAGGGCCTTGTCCAATGGGACTTTTCCAAGTAGACCTTTGGAAAGGTCAGAGTCTGAGAACATGATGCTATCAGTGTGTGACCAGATGCTGTGACTCATTCAGTTCTCTGTCAAAGTTGTTTAAAATTCTTTCACTTTTCTGTGTTTGAAATCTTATTGTTGGATTTTGTGGCAAGGCAAAGCATTTAATACCCTACAAAAAGGCTATAGATGTGATTTTTCAGCAATCTGAAGATCCACAGAGATATACATTATACAGTACATACATTATACTTGATATTATAATATACCCATATTATACCCATGTATATGAATATAGATGAGAACTGAAATATGCAAGGCTCCCTTGAAATTTGTGTCTATGGTTTATTCTTAGTAATGTTATTCTCTGAAAATATTGAGTCACTTAATTTTAAATGTGGGGATTTTGTAAGAAAGATCTGTCCTAAAAATAGAAATCAAACATTTAGGTTTGCTCTGTAATTCTTGTCCATGCTTATTTCCATCCCACATTCTGGAAATGAGAGGGAAAATTTCAAATGCAGAAGAAAGAAAAGAAAAAGTGTTAAAACAGTTATATCAAACTTGAAAATGAAAATGTTTTCAGTTCTCTCTTTTTTTTTTCTTCAGGGTGTCTCCTCCCATTTTTGTAGCAGTATTAGTCTCATATCACATATCTCCTATATCATCAACTGTATGTAGACAACTCACAGAATAATTTTTAGCTGCACTGAGAATATGTAAGAAGTCAACTTTCATAACCAGCCTTCTAAAGCAATGCAGCAATGTTCCTTATTATTGTGTGATTCTCTAACTGAAGACACCACAGAAGCGATGAGCAGCAGCAAGAAGTGGAGGTGTTTCCTTGGCATATGTCATGCACAGTGGAAAAGTACAGCTTTCATTCACGGATGTTTACAAAATCCACTTGACATCTTGCAAATGCAGACTTTTATAAGAAAACAGTCTAAAATGTTATCAAGGCACCCCAGGTGGGCATTTGAAAAATAAAATAGAACAATGTGAGAGCAGCAAAATAATACCATTATGTAGCTCTGTAAACTGGCGAGGAATTTACCCTAAGGCTGTCAGCAAGGCTTCCTACGTCCCTTATTGAAAAAAGTGCCCTGTACCAAGCCATGGCTAATAGTTTTCACATCAGTACAAATTTGGACCAGGAACTGTGAGATCACCATACTTGTATGAAGAACACACTCTGGGTCAAGTCCAGGGAAGCAGTCACAGGGAATTTCAAGGACTTGGCTGTAATCCCTGGAAACAAAGCCTGTAAAGATTGAGAATCTCCTCACTTTAACTTGAAAAAGTGAAATGTTAGAGAACTGCATGCACAATGTTGTATCTTAAAAGTATAATGTCTTGCAAAACAATCATCACAGTCTGTGCTGACTTCCACTGTGATCATGGGAAGACGAGAATAAATAGAATTTTCAGTCTTTCTTTGTGGAGCCTCAATCAATGTATTTGCATTAGAAGACTATTATGGGATGGAAGATTTGAATTCTCATAGGCTTCAATACTGGCACCAAATTCCACATATGTGTTAGAACTCTGTGCTCAGTTTTGGCCTATGCCTCTTCAAAAAAGTGGAAGCTACATAAAATGTCCTACACAATCTGGACTTCTTCGCTCATTTAAGTGCTATTACATGTCTAGAGACTTGATGCCATCGTAAAGTCAGGTGGGACCTGATTCCACAGTTTGAAAGAAGGTGCCAATGACTAGTTATCAGTGCAGAGTAACTCGGTGACCAGTGCTTTAGCATAAATACGTAAACGTAGAAAAGTGTAACATGCATGTGAAGGGAATATGGACTTACTTTGTACAGAATAGCCAGAATCTTGTGGACTGTTTAAATTAATTAATGTAGACTCACTATCTAGGAAAAAAACCCACAACCAACAAAGAAAAATAAACCTCAAACATTTACCTATAGGTTTGTCATATTTTTTTCAATAATTTCCAAAACACAAACTCAGAGCAAGTCAGGCTGCTGGCTTGCTATAGCATGTCAAGTTCTTTCTAACTTAGTGTGGTGGAATTTTCTGGAGCTATAATTCAAAATTAACGTTGAATTAGATCTTTGTATTTATGAATTTCTGACAAAGTTTAAAGGTACCTTTGGAAGTCTACTCGCAGGTAAGTAGAGTGAAGTTTATTGTAATTCTTTTTTAAATCCCTTCGACAATTTATAATTTTTACCAAAAAAAGCCCACAACCTATCAAAAGATTTCTTGTGAAGTGTTTAAATGACTTGTAATAAAGTGCCGTTTGATGTAAACTAATATGGAAATTTAGTTCTGCACACAAGAGAGCAAACAGTTTGCAAAACAGGTTTGTCCAAATCCCACAGATTTTTCTCACGAATGAGTTCACTGTTAAGATTTTATTTTTTTTAAACTTGATCCATACTTTCATAATTATTTTCCACCAAAAGCCTTGTGGGATACACCAATTCTGATTACAGTCTTTAAAGTGCTTCCTTTCCTTTTGGTACAAGTGAAGTATAGAATACTTTATCTTCGAACTCCCATCACTCCCCATATTAGGTTTAGAAAGGATGATTTTTATCCATTCTTTCTTAAAAAACCAACACATCCTCTTTTTTCACCCTGCTATTCTCCTTTTTAATGAAAGAACTTTCCAGGGGAAAGTATTTCTCATTAAGGAATTAAACTCAATGTATTACGCATATACTTCATAGCTGATTGTTATAGAAATGCATGAATGTCATAAAAATATCTGAATTTTGTTAATATTAATAGTATATTTTCAATGTGAATACTTTAATCATGTATTCTGTTAAATTTCAAAAAGACATGCATTTATCCTTTCCTGTTCACACCTTGACCTGGGGCACAGATAAATGAATCTATTACTCCGGTTTATTCTATATTCTTTTCTTGTATAAACATTTTTGACACACAGAGAATAGCTAAACCCCATATATTTTATATGAAGAAAGATCTCTTTATTTAGTGTGAAAGAAGTATCCTTGCCCTGGGCTTAAAGTACAGGAGCTGTATGATTTTAAATTACAAATTAAAGAACAATCTTAACATCTGCATTTGATACAGAAGTGCTATTTCTTATGCCAAGGAAAAGCCATGCTGTCATGTTCACTGTTGTTTTCAATATTTCTTTCTTAAGATGGTAGGACCTAAAGGTGAACACAGAATCCTTAAGTGATAGCTTATAAAATTCCTAATTGCTTTTGCCAAAACATGACTTACTGTTTTCAAAGGATGCTACTGCTACAAAGGCATGTAGCTGATCAGACAGCAAGGGGGAGAGATCCAACCCTTCTGTCACTGCTTGTAACAGTGAAGTCAGCAAAGCTGCACTTTTTACCTTTTCATATGACAAGACAATTAGACTGCAGTTATTCATGAATAAATGAAGTCATCACTGTACAGAAAGAGTTTGTGGCCACATTTAAATGCTTCATGAGGAATCACACTCCCAGTATGTTTGATTTGGCTTCCAGAGGTTTTCTCATTTACCCTTCATGAATCTCTGAGATTTGTGAAGGAGTCTGGGCATTTGGCAAGCATGCATGTGACAACTCATCTGTGCACATTCAGACCACAGCTGTAGTTGTGTCTCTATTTTCTTGGAATCAGTGTCATAGCAGAAAAGACTCACAGCTGGACATCTGTCCAAAGCCATGAGCTGCTTTGCACTTGCTTATTTTCAACCAGCATCGGTAACCCCTCACAGGTTACATAATGTTTTATAGACACCTACATGTATACTTCCCCCCCCACCCCACACGGTAAGTCTCTAGGCCTCCAGTTTCACTTATTTCCATCTTCCTTTTGCTAAAGATGTCAGTCTCCAGAAATAGACACAGAAAATATTCAGAATGCCATGAGATAAAAAAAAACCTACAGAAGATAATTTTTCATTGTAAAATAAAGCTCCTTACAGCTCTTTTAGCACTTACACCTCTGCTGAGATTATCATCTATGTTTATTTGGCCATCCAGAAATTGAAACAAGTAGAAACAAGTCAAGGTACTACTGTCCGGTCTATTTTACCTCTGTTAGAATAGTGTCATACATGATGAATGAAGCAGACAAGTCGAGGCCTCCTGTGGCTAGTCATTATGTACCAGAGTAAGAACAAAGAATGGTTAGAGCACATTTTGCAGCTTTCTGGTTTACCACCCATATCCATTGCTTCTAGCTCTCAAAGGTTTTATGGTCCAAGTACATCCTTACAATGCAACATGGCAGGCTAACTTGTAAATACTTTAAGTTTCTGACCATTTAAATATTCTTTCTCTGGTCCCACTTATTTAATAAAAAAAAAAAAAGGTTATTTATTTAGCTTCACTTTTACATTCAACATATGGGGCTGGAGCGAGGCAGGCATGCCCTGAGTCTAATCGGTTAAGAGTGCTGAACCACAGTACTTACATGGCAAGGGACAGGCAGGGAGGTTTGAAGCCTGATGAGATGGTTCCCTCTTCTACTTCTTGGAAAGATCTCAGGGTGGGTGTCCTGGACATTTCATGGCCTGTGATCTGCAATCTCTCACATTTTAGTCAACAGAACATGTTTTCCCTTCACTTTTTCATTGAGTGTCTGTTGACTGATAATGGAAGGCAGGCTGCAAAATCACATTGTAAGAAAAGCCCATGTCTACATGTCTCTTGTGTCTGAGCTCTGCGCCTGTCAGTCACCTACCAAGGAGTGACGGGGCTTAAAATCTCAGGGTTGACAGGGATTAGATTAATATAAATTTACATACAGTGGAGGAAAGGAGCAAATCTGGACATGTTCATGGAATTAAACCTCTCCCAGAAATCCATTGTCATTAGTGCCTAAAGGCTTCATTAAACCTCCATTTGTCCTGGCACTTATCATCTTTTCTGTCAAATGTATCATTCAAAGGATGTCTGCAAGCCATTAAGAGTGCTGTACTGCACGACTGCACAGTGCTCATTTTACTGCACACACTGTAAGAACAACAAAACTCTTCTTCATACATCTAGGAAGCATCAGTTTCATTTAGCCAGCTTTTTTCAGTTTGTTTCTGTGTAAAATTCAAGGTGTTGTCTCCATTCTGTTACACTCCACATGATTTGTTTCTTGGCCGCAACCAAGGCAGCTAACGTCAAGATTGTCACATCACATTAACAGCCTTTCCAAACTGCTGGACATCACTGTGAGTTGGACTGAATCACTTACAAAGGGAAATTCAGATACAGCACAGGCTAACAGCTGGGATCACAAGTCTAGACATGGACGTAGAAATGCAGTACTGTTCCTGGAAATCTGGATACTGAAATAAATATTTGTGGGTTTTTCTAGAATACATCAGACAACCTTGAAATAAACCTATTCTCCAGAGCAGAACGCCTGCTGAAAACACCCTTGGTGAAAGAACCTGGAAATGGCAAATGGGGAAAACCAAACAGATAAAACTCTTTCACTTGTACCCTCCCCCTTTGTTTTTAAACAGCACATACAGAAAACCCAGTCAATAAATACATTAAGTGAAAAATTGTTGTATGGGTGGTGATAACAGAAGGGTATGCATACATGAAAGAGGGTCAGAAGTTTGTTTTCTCACCTAAAATTAACTTTTTTTTTTTTGCCACTCCACAACTGGTCTTTGGAAAAAAACCCAACAAACTATATGGGAGATTTATTTACCATCTGTAGCCTTTTAAAATGATACTTTCTTGAGGACATGTCACAGGTAATAAAGCAGAAGAAAGTGGCCTTTTCTGCGGCAGTAACATAGAGACAGAGTTTTATGAAAAGAGACAGAGGGAACTCAAATAATATGGACATTTTTAGTCAGAACCATGGTAAAACAGAAGAAAACATTAGCAGCCGTATTTTTTGAAACACTTTTTTTTTCCAAGCCAGGAGCTTTATCTTGTTTTTTAGGTGTCTGTGGTCACATCACTGATATTTAAGGCCTTACTGATACAGAGTAGCACCTGGATACTCAAACAAGCCCATCTATTTCAGGGATACTTGCTTTCCCATTAAGATGCTACTGACGCAAAATAAGGCTTCAGGAACAACCAGCTACCCAGATATAGTTAGTAGGTGTCTAATTGGATTTTACTAACTAGGTCCTGTTAAGTTAAATTGAAAGTTAAAAATATACTGCAGTTAGACAACAGAAATAGAACTGGGGCCACTGAAATTATCCTTATTACAATATTGTTTAAATTTACTTCTGAACTGTGTATTAGATGAAAGACTAGACTACTCTAGAACAGAACATTTCGTTTGCAAGGGACCTACAGCAATCATCTAGTCCAACTGGCTGACCAGTTCGGGGCTGACCAAAAGTTGAAGTAAATTATTGAGGGCATTGTCCAAATGCCTCTTAAACACGGACAGGTTTGGGGCATCCATCACCTCCTTAGGTACAGAATTCTGATCAGTGAATACAAAAAATATTTTGATACATTTAGAAACTGCCTCTTTCAGAATATAGTTCCCATGGAGACTTTTGGCCCAAGGTGCAATATGCTTGTGTGCACGCTGTGTGTTGAGAAGTTCTTTAGCCACGTGGCATAACAGGGGGTGAGCAAAACCATCACTCATGCTGAAGAGAGGAATGACAGCGTTGCAAGGAAAATGGACATAAGGTCATCTGTGATACTTTTTAGGATGGAAAGTAATAATGTGCTTAGTACAGGTATATTTGTTGAGGTAAATTTACTGCACTTGCTAGCTTTATAAATTGTTGGAAACTCGTTGCAAAACAAGCACCCCAAACCCAAACGTGTTAGCACTGGCTTTGACTCGCTGCATTCAGAGCCAACAGACTTTGGCTTTTGATGTTAAAAGGCTCAGGATCAAATTTGCAACAACTAGTAGTATCTTGACAAGAGCAAAGAGAAAAATTTACTCAGCCAAGGAGAGCATATCAGGTGTTCTGGGAGTGATTTTACTAATGGCAACTCAGTGAAGATTGTGGTTTGATTCTCTTTTCCAATACATCAACCCAAACAGTGCTGTCCTTCTACTGACGTCAGTGAGCTTGGGCCTGTGTAATGGAAAGAGGGATCACGCACAAGCTGCAGATAGGTATCACCTGAATACTGCCTTAATTAGTCTAGTCTTTTTGTAGTAATTCTAAGATTCTTTTTTTCAGTGTTATGGAGTCGACCTTTTGTAACACTAGTTTTATGGCAATTTGCATAATATTATCCATAATTATCATTGTTCTTGCTATTACGATTACTATTATTTTTTGACAGTCTTTCTAATATGAATGAATATTTGCTGCTAGAAAAGCTGACTGCCGCTCTTGGTGACTTACCAGCAAGACTGCAGTTATAAACTCCATCAAGGATGAATTGGATTTCTGGTTTTATTCGTTTAATGTAGGTGACCTAGTCAGAATGAGAATTTCTGAGTGTGGCAGGTGTGCTCTTACTTAACAATAGATACAATGCCTATCCCCACATGATAAGTTTAACATTGATAGAGCAGTGGTATGAGGCAGATGTGAGTTCAAGTTCATGCCTACACACAAAAGCACTCGTCTACCATTTTCTACTGTTGTGAGCTGTTGTAGGCAGAGTTTTGTCTTTACTGAGGTTGTCTAGTTCTTTGTGTGCTAGATACTGACCCATAACTGGTGCAAATATGTAAAAGTAAGAGTAATGAGTATGTGTTAATGAAATAACAGTCACTCTGTATGCATTACACACCTAAATAGACCTAGATCATAATAGGATGAACATGAGAAATGCGGAATTATTCAAGGAAGAAGGGGGAGCAGACAGTATGAGGGGAAGGAAAAAGGCTAAGGGAGTTGTCGTATGCCTATCTCGAATACCACAGGCCAAGCATGACAGCGCTGACTACATAACTGCAGTGATGTCCATTTTCCACCCACACCACAGCTACATCCATCTGTACTGTGACATCTGCAAGAGAGATACTGCTGCTATTCAGTAGTTTGAGAATAGCGGAAGACTCAAGGGGCTGTTGCTTCCTAACTCAGCCTTAATTAGGAAGCCTAATTTTAAAAATGTTTCCTAGGCAAAACTTTCTTGAATATAGGTAGCTAAAACACCCTAGGTTTTTACATCCTAGGCTACTGATTTCTGGGGGAGAGAAGTAATCAAAATGACATTCTTTCCAAACCAGGAAACTATCTGAACTCTTAGAATTTTCCATAAGCTATAACATTTAACCCAGATCAAACTGCCTTTGTCGTATAGTGTGGGACAATGGACTTGCCAGGCTTGTTGATGCCAGCAGGGGACTTGCTCAAACTCATGTGTCAAACACCAAAGAGTTAATGAAAGGGAGTGGTTCAACTTGAACAAGGAACTTCACTTGCCAGACAGAAGTAAGGGTGATGGTCCAATACTTCAATCAACTGTATGACACCTGGGGTGAGGTGGAGGCCTCATAGACAGGTGCTGCTTCAGTTAAAGCACCTGTCTGTGAGGGCCCCCTGTGAGCACTAGTAAGTTCCCCGCCCCGAAGATGTGAAAAACTGCTGAGTCCTGCTTCTGACAACACAACATGCTATGAATGACAACATGTAATAATTGACTTAGTCTGACCTCGCCAAGATCTGCCAAAGATTTTTCGAAAGTATAAAATTAGCATGTGAAAACCTTGCTGGAGGAGAAGGCAAATGAAAACCTTACCTGATGGATGGGTTGATGGGCCTGGACCTCTCTCCCCGCCCCACCCCCCCTCCCGCAAGCAAGGATGCCTCTTTGGTAAGAGTCACACCTCTGACTTTGTTGGACATATCTGTTGAAAAATATCATAAATTAAAGTGCTACACTGTTACCTTGATCTCAGTTTTTGTAGATAGTGCAGTTATCAACAGCAATCCTGAATCTGTGGTACTTGTCGCTTGAATAAATTACCTATTGTTCCAACTTTGCAAAACTGTCTCAGTGAAAGTCCCAGGGAGGGCTCTGGCAGGCAAATGTTGGCTCTGACAAGTAGGTATGTACCTAACCCCTTAGACATAAACTGTTGACCAAGTCTCGGACTAGGACTGGATCCAGCTGCACCTAGGCTCCTCTCCAAGAAGGAGTTTAGAAAGCAAGGGGGTCCATTCTGAACATCATGACTCAATGGGAGGGCTTTACCCTCCTCTTGCCGCTTATCAGACTACTCGAAACCCTTTAGTTCTTTGATGTAACAGGTAAAGTGTTAAACTTTTCTCTTTTGCCCATTGATGTTTAACTTGTTAGTTTAAGTTTACAAATAAACATTTTCAAGCTGTCTTCACAGGCAAAAGCTTTTATTGAGAACTTTGAAGCTGTATTCCTAAATATACTAAAAATGAGGAAAAAAATCCAAAAATACTTCTCTGAGACAAGAAATTTCCATTTGGTTTAGTAATTATTTTCTGAGAAAATAAAATTTGAGATATTTTCTGACTTTTTTGTCAGGGACTCTTAATTTTTAAATTTGTGATGTAGAAAGATGGCAATGGTAAATGTAAAGTTACTACTGAAATAAAACCAAAGATTTAAAAAAGCATGTCCAAAATGTCTAATCAAAGAAGTAATTTAAGTCTGCTGGAAAAAAGTAATTTTAGATTTTCACCAACTTTTTTCTTTTTTTTTTTTAGTGAAAAAAATGTTAATTAGAAGATTTTTATTTAACAAAAGAATGTACACAAATAGATTTTGGAAAAAAAATTATATTATACAGCTAATATAGTTTTCAAAGCTGGATATAGAAATAAACAAGTAAAAGGCTTGAATTAACTTCTGGTGAAATTTAAAATTTAAAATACTAGATGTTATTCTGTTATGCTTCAAATTTGGGCAAGTTTAATTATTTCTAAGCATTCGAAAGATTGGTAGTAAATCTTTGCTAGGTGTTTCAGAAACAAGAGTGTCATGGAAGTAGACTATAGCAGTTAAGCATTTTGAAGTTATAGATTTTTTCCTGTTGAAACAGGAAGTAACCTCAAATAATTTTTATAGATATTCATTCTGCCTGCATACAGTACTAGTGGTGAATAGGGTTATAGAAGACCTATTAGTTTTAGTATAAGTAAAAAATTAAAGCAAAGAAGTAAGAAAGCAGGAAAGAGATGACTGTAATCTATATAAAATCTGAGTGCTGTGCAGATTATCACTGGAAACTTTGGCTATAAAAGTGTGAGTGCTTTTGAAACGGATATCTGACAGCCAGATATCCAAGTTGTCAGATGAAACACTGTTAAGGGAACAGCTGCTATATGAAATGCAAAAGAAGGGATTAAGGTCTTTAAAGTACTGTACTTAGGTTGTTAGACGCTACATTTGTCTAATTTGAGCTACAGTATATGTTTCATTCTGAGTCACAGAGAGAGAAATGTAAGGATATCTAGTTAATGCAAATTGCTAGCAATAAAAACTGTGGGGGGGGAAGTCCCCACTGCCTTTATCCTAATTTGCATCTGCATTTAAGAAGAAACAGAGTGAATATAATTGCTTTAGAGGGGTGCAAGTGAAAGAAGCTAAATTAATACTAGTTATGAAGCAAGATCAAAGAAGTTCAGCTTTTTTGCTCGTTTGAGAAGAGGAGACTTCACAGTGACATAGCTGAAGTTTCTAAAATTGTGAAGAGTGGAGATTAGCAGAAGCAAAGAACAAAACATTAAGCGAAAAATGAACTTACAAATTTGTCAAAAGAAGAAGAATATATACAGAACCATTTCCGATAAATTGTATTGTCCCTGCAGAATATTTTACCAGAAAAGAGGCAGGCATGCAAACTCAGGAGAAGCGAAACACTCTTCTAAGCAAAAAGTTGGTGCAATTTAATATAAAGAAAACCAGAAAGTGAAATTTAGTTTTGGGAAATGAGTCTGCACAAACTGATAACACAGAGATGCTTTCAGCTAAAACTCAGACAAACATTTTCCAAAGTGTGAAAAAATAGAGAAGGAGTTTTTTTTACTGTTTTTACTCACTTTCCCCCAGACATACATAGCCTTGCGTGTGTTCAGTAATATGTGATTCCCACAGTGGGTTTGCAGCAGTCAGTCCTGAGCACGAAGGTCAAAAGGATCCATTTGTATGTACCGTAGTATATGGATAATAGCTGGAAGCTGCTGCTCACTATTTCTGGAAGGATGGGAACATAATAGGAAGTAGTAGGAGAGAAAATCTATTATTTAAAATATTTTTTGTTTGGTTTGAATTAGAAAGTATTGTTACCTCATAAAATGCAGTCAGTTTTTGCATTCTGACAGCACTTGTGCACATGGATGGGCAACTGGATATTACAGGTCTAAATACTTTAAATTTTTGGTTTATTCTTTGACTTCAACAGTTACTGCATAACTAGAGATACTAATGTGTTCCTGCAAAATCTTTCTACACTGTCACAGAGCAGCTTCCTAGTACAAGTCTGCTATTTTAAAGTGAATGTGTAATGTATCTCATTCCACGTCTCAGGAATATCTGTGATTCTCACTTCTCAAAAAATGAAATAGTAGATTGGAAATGATAAAGTGAAGGGTGAAGAGGATGACCAAAGACAGGGAATCCCATATTTTTACAGCAGGGAATATTAAAATGAGTATGGAAAGTCTCAGTTTGGGAGGAGATGGCTAGAAATACGAGATAACTAGATGAAAGAAATCAGGGGTATGAGGAGTCTATTTAGGAAATGTTTTAGTCCCTGTTTTCCCAAGAGAGATCAAGGGGGTGGAGATGAATTGTATAAAACTGTCAGGTAGCCATTATAAGAAATGTTGTTTTTCTTTCAGTGTCACTCAATTACACTGTGGAACATTTTGTCACAGTACATTCTTGATACCATAGCTTAGCTAGTTTCAAAAAGTAATTATGCAAATTCTTGAAAGAAAAATCCATGAAAGCCTTGTAAACAGAAATGTTAGGAATTCTTTCAGGCAGAAATTTGTAGAAAAGAAGGGAAACATACTGGGAGGAAAGTATTGCTCTGTATTTGACTGTGTTTTGTATGCTAATCCCAGGTATCCTCTCCTAGCCATCGTGAACTGCAAGACACTGGGCTAGATGGACCCTTGCTTGATACAATACAACTGTTCCTCAGCACAGTTACAGGTACAAGGTACAAATATATCCATATAGCACTATGTAAGACAAATACTTACACTTTAGCTGAGTAGAGGAAAAAAATCACATACAGATATAGCAAGGCTAATAGCTGTTTGTGCGTGCTGACATTTTAATAAATACAGTTTTCAATTATATTCCAAAACAAATGCCATTTTAGATGTCCATTCATTAATTTGATAAATCAAAGCTATTTTGAAAATGTGATTAGTTTCAAATACTTTCTGACACTGCATAATAACAAAGTATATTGATGCTGTTTGCATGACAATTTACACCACAGATCCCTTTGAGACTTATCTGAGTATCTCTTTTCTTACCATTTTTATGGAGTTTTAGGTATTCATTATTTTTCTCCTCTGGACTGACTGTTTTATATTTCACTGAGGTTATTTTTTCTGATAGTTTCCTTTGATCACTTTTGGTACCAGAGCTAAGAACCATATTACCACCTACACATTTCATATTATGGATAATCCTGCCACAAATCTTCCCTTGATTCTTGCAGTTATCTGTTGCTAGCTCTGTGGAAGCAATTTTCATTTCCAGAATTTCAAGGATATATACAGCAAAGCAGCAGGTAAGACAGGCGTGTTACCTTCCCTGCTTGAACACTTCCACGTTATTCTCAGTTGCCAGGTTGAAATCTATCTGTTGTTTTATTAATTGCATTCAGTTGTTGTAGCAGAAGATCAATAAGTCAGTTATTCTATATTCAAAGAATCACATAAAGGTAACTCACAGAAAACATTGCCATGGCTTTGGTTTTTTTGCCCCATAAGGAAGATCAGCACAAACACCAAACCTTTCCTGCTAGATATTTTTCTTAAAACCTTTCTGCAATACAGATTCTGGGCCCTCCTGAGATCCTGTCTGTGGTGTCAAATGTTTCTGGTTGCTAGATGTTTGTCTTTGTAATTTCAATGTAGATCTTCCTTGTTGTGATTTAAAATCCTTACCTCTTACTTTTGCCTAAAAAATACAAAGATAAACTTTTATTCCCCTTTGCCCTCTATGGAGTTTTTCACACTTCTGAAGACTTGTCGTATTTCTCCTGTGTGTCCTATGCTCAAATAAAACAAACATAGTCCTTATTATGTTTTAGAAAAGCTAGTGTTTTCTAGACCTCTACTCATTGTTTTTGGTCTCTTCTGGACTGTCTTCTATTAGTTTTCACCATATTTGTAAAGAAATCACTGAAAATGTTTTGATAAAGAGAATTCTGAGAGAAGTTCCTGTGTTCTAGTTAGGCAGAGACTCCACTTGAGTTGAGGCTTCTGCCTCAACATTGTCCTAGAATACTGTGTGGTGGCATGAGCAGGAAAGGGGAGATGAAAAGCTTTAACGTGATAAAAAATTTCTAAGATTTTGTTTTAAAATATGTTCTTTTAAAGTTTTAGGTAATATAAAGCTGCATGTGTCATTTAGTTGAAGACTTCATATAGATTTTTCCCTCTTTTTCCTCCCTTACAGAAAAGTACATTTATATTAGAAAATTTACATATGTAATAGAAATAATGTAAATCATACTAAAATATTTTAAAAGATTTGTGTGATTGCAATGTGCATTTATTAATAACAGTGGGAACTCACCTGTGATTTAAAGAAATGGCTGTATTATCATTGTTTATCTCTCCCTAGCCTTTATCCACCTCCAGCTTGAGGTAAAAAACACCAACCAACCGACCAAGCCATCACAGGAACTGGATAATACCCAAACAACACTTGTTTATAGATGTTATTATTCCAAGTGATTATCGCATTTTATTCTAGGTTAAAATTGGTTGTTTCAACTATGGTCATACAATCGCTTTGTAGCTTGCTGAAATAACAATTAAAGATTACATATGCATGAAGTGTAAAGTACAAGAAAAACTAGGCAGAATATGCTTGTATGTATATGTTCTAACAATTGAGCAGTTGTTTGTAAGTGATCTGTGATATTATCAAATAGGAAACTTACAACTTTATTAATGCTGGAGAGATTTAGAAATGTGGTTCTGAAAATAGGCTGTCATATGTCAGGATCAAAAATAAGGTACATAGAAGAAGCATGGATAATGTATGAGGGATGAGGCATTGTGAAGGAGAGAGAAGTGCTGAAATCAAGGAAATATCGTAGAGTGAAAGTGAATGAGTGGAGCACAGGGACTTTGATTGGGAGATACAATTGATGAGCCAAAGCAAAAGGGATTCATCAATAGAGCAGAGCACAGAACAAGGAAGTTAAAAGAAAATCTTTGATACTGTCAAGAAGTATCCTAAATCACTCAACCTTCATTGCAAAGTCATCAAGGCAGCGGATGGCAGGGACCTAATGAGGCTGGAAAACATCAATAACTGCTTTGAAAGAAGACTTCTGGAGTTATATGAAACAGTGAGGGAGATTCCAGGCTTGAGTAAGAGTGAAATACCCTCTTTATAGAACAATATCCCTACAGACCTCCAGTCAAGCTAGCGACTGGAGTAAAACACTTGTATATCTTATACGTAATAGTATTTTACATAATCTAATTATACAAAATCAATCCTAGCTTGAATTATCAGGATAGCATGGTTAAAATTCCTTGGAGAAGACACCAGTAAGTTTTCCTGTCCATAGTGTAAAGTGAATTTATGTGGGACTGTCTAAACCACTAAATTGCAGATTGTAAGGATATGCAGATTTAAACAGAGTTAATGTGCTTAAGGATGCCTGTGTCTTCAGGATGCATATGTTGCATAGTCAAGAGTATAGCTAGTTTTGGGACATATTTTTACAGGCATTCAGGCTTTTACTAAAACTGATTTCATGATCAGAGCCTAGTCCTTAAATTATCTTTTCTCCCCTATATATCCCTATATATAGGGATATATTTCCCTGTATTGGGGAAGCACGTCTTCACTATTTCACTTGCTGAGAGTTTTCTTTTTCCAGCTTTCCTCATCAAGTCAAAGTCATATTAAAATTACAATGACAAGAGGCATAGTACAAAAAAGTGGCATTGGCAGCAATTTGATTTTAAGATTATTATAAAATTATTTTAAGATTCCCTTTCCCTTCCACCTCGTCCTTTTTCCTTTTCTTTTTTCCATTCCCTTTCCCACACTGTGCATCATGAATGTATACCTTTGCCTTTCCTGCCTTTTTGATTTTACAGGTCTTAAACCAGTTCTACTGCCACTGAAGCTAGTACAGATAAAAGGATTGGTACCTGCATTCTGTAATCCCCTTTATAATTCTTTTCTGTGTTTTCACATATGATGTGTTAGATATCCAGCGGGACTTTGACAGGCTTGAGCGGTGGGCCTGTGCAGACCCCATGAAGTTCTACGAGGCCAAGTGCAAGGTCCTGCACATAGGTAGGGGCAATCCCAAACACAAATACAGATTGGGCAGAGATTGGATTGAGAGCAGCCCTGAGGAGGAGGACTTGGGGGTGTTGATTGACAAGAAGCTCAACATGGCCCAGCAGTGTGCACTCGCAACCCAGAAGGCCAACTGTATTCTAGACTACATCGAAAGCCAGCAGATCAGGGAAGGTGATTCTGCCCCTCTACTCTGCTCTGGTGAGACCCTACCTGGCGTACTGTATCCAGCTCTGGAGCCCTCAACATAAGAAAGACATGGACCTGTTGGAGTGGCTCCAGAGGAGGGTGACAAAAATGATCAGAAGAATGGAACAGCTATCCTATGAGGAAAGGCTGAAAGAGTTGAGGGTGTTGAGTCAGGAGAAGAGAAGGCTCCAGGGAGACCTTATAGCAGTGTTTCAGTACCTGAACAGGGCCTAAAAGACAGCTGGAGAGGGACTTTTGACAAGGCCCTATAGAGATAGGACAAGGGGTATGGCTTTAAACTGAAAGAGGATAGATTTAAATTAGATGTAAGAAACAAACTCTTTACAGTAAGGGTGGTGGTGCACTGGCACAGGTTGCCCAGAGAAGCTGTGGATGCTCCCTCCCTGGAAGCGTTCAAGACCAGGTTGAATGGGGCTTTTAGCAACCTGCTGCAGTGGAAGGTGTCCCTTGCCCATGGCAAGGGGTTTGAAACTAGATGAGCTTTAAGGTCCTTTCCAACCCAAACCATTCCATGATTCTATGATTCTATTTCTACTCATTTCTTATCTTTAATAGTATGGGAGAAACAATCCTTTTTCCTTGATGATTGTATAAGAAAGGGAACTTAGAAAATACAAGTATTTTTTATGAAGAAATTTGCAGAAGCTGCAGAAGGTCCCTAAAGGAGAAAGCAGAAGCCTGTGGACAGTGCTGCACATAATCTGCTCACACCCTTCTAACAGAAAAGGAAGAACTAAATGAGTGTGAAACTGCACAATAATCAGTCTCCTGTGGGAATAAGATTCTGCTGCATTTCATTAGAGAATTTTTCAAGGGCAAGATGGAAAAGGCAAGACTCAGCAACTGTACACAAGTCAAGAGCACACACTGACTAAATGTACATCTTGAAAGGGCATAATCCTCCCTGCAGTACTTTGCATTCTTATTCATCTACCCTACAACAAATGCAAAAACAAATCAACTTGCAGTACATGGAATTAGAAACAGCATGACAGGCAGCTGTGAAATTTGACGTACAACACCCTACTCAATGCTTGCTTTGGGACAGCCATGGTAAAACTAAAAGCTGAGGGGTGACCTTGTTGCAGTCTACAGCTTCCTGAAGAGGGGCAGTAGAAGGAGATGTGCTGATCTCCTCTCTCGTGACCAACAACAGGACACAAGGAAAAGGAATGAAGCCGAGTCAGAGGAAGTTCAGACTGGACATTACAAAAAGCTTCATCACTGAGAGGGTGGTTGGTCATTGGACCAGGCTTCCCAGGGAAGTGGTCATGGCACCAAGCCTGTCAGAGTTCAGGGAGCATCTAGATGACATTCTTAGTCATATGGCTTAGTTTTAGGTAGTCCAATGAAATACAGGGAGTTGGACTTGATGATACTTATGGGTCCCTTCCAACTTCAGATATTCTATGATTCTAAAGACTTATCCACAAATTCCAATCTGTTTGACAAAAAGCATTTTCATGCTTCTGCAAGAAATCTCAGATGTTTTTCATTTATTATCTTGAGCTTCTTAAACAGTTTGGGAAAGTCTACATTTGAAATGTTCAGCAACCCAATAAAGTAATTGTGTTTCCTAGAAACACAGAAAAGGTGAATTTTAGACTCAGCCACCTTCAGAGCATGCTGGAGAACTGCTTAGGCTGGATATAAAAATGCTGAGACTCCTGTCCAAATGCAAAAGTCTTTCAGCTGCTGCCAGATGTGTTCAAATAAAAATATTTTTAGCCTTTCCAAAAAGTAACTTGTGGACTTGGAATGAGCAGTGAGATTGATTTGATTTGTAATTTAATTAAACACTGTGTCTCTAAGCCAGATTAGCCTCTGTAAAAACAAGATCTGTCATCAGGCTTACTTTGGTTCACAGTTCCATGTTCAAAATTTCTGCCATCTTGGATTTTTGCTGGATTGCTGTTCCCCCCTGCCCCTTGAGCATGTGACCATCAAATAAAATCTCTTACATTTGTAATCACAAGAACGATGTATGGGAAATAGATTTTAAGACCCCAGAAGTCAGCTAGTCTTAAAATGCCATTGCAAGAACAAAGATAGGATTTTTAGACTGAAGTAGTAGCTGATTGCAGTGCCTATGCAGAGTACTAGGGCTTGTTTTTGTGGTGCAGATGGAGTCCCCCAGGCCAAGGTAGTTTTTGTTTCAGGTCGGTTACCTTCTGAAGAATTCAGTGCTGCACATCAGCAGCCCTTTGCTCTCTTTTTCAATAGTTCTCTATATTTACATAATGTGAATATATATATACATGTGTATCAATATTTAGGCTTTAATAATTTTGTCTACTTTCAAATAAAACATAAAATTCCACAAGCAGAGCAAAAAATCTTGGGTTGCCTTAAAATATAAATGCTTTCTGAGTATTTAGAGGATGAAATAAAATAATTAAATTTATGCCAATGTTTATTTTCTTTTACTTTTCTTTTTTTCCATTATTTTTTTTTTCTGACAGCCATATCCTACTTCAGGAGTAAAGATAATTTTCTTAACTCAGTTTCTGTAAAGATCAATAATGAGCTGACGAGGTAGACATCTAAAAGACATGCAGAATAATTATGGTCACGGGTATATTATGATTTGGACAGCAATTACCTGTTAGAAGTAGCCTAGATAAGATGATGATAAAAATAATAATAATTTATATGCTATTGGATAATGTATTTCTGGCTTGGCTTTACCTATCATGCCCAGAATTTGTTTTTCAAAAGTTTTGGATGTTTAGTGGATTAATAGTTTCTGTTGATTTCAACATATAGTATGAGACCTTTTGAGAGGAAGACACCAAGAAGTGTGAGATGGTTGATTTTAGAAAATATGTCTTACAACTTTTACTATTGAGTCAAAACAGGAATTCAGTTTTGGCTATATCTGTATCATTCTTAGCAGCTCACTGCCTGCTGCTAGAAAAACTAATCAAATTAAGACAGTAATGTAACCAGAGTAATTCATATTGCTTTTTCAAATCAAAATCAGTAATCATTCCCAGCATGACTCTGTTTTTCTACAGATGCTAGAAACATAAATAAAGAAGATGGAGGAATTTGTATATCTAGCCTTAAATGGAGATGTCTATGTACTAGACCCATCAGAAAGCTGTGTGAAGAAAGACAGCAAGCAGAACACTGTAATATCATCATACAAAATACACATGAAAGACAAGTAATTTTGCTGTCAGTAGAATTTTATTATGTGTTAAAAGGCCTTGAAATCAAGGCAAAGGAAACAGCCTAACTGCCTCAGTAAGTAGCACTGAATCTGTATGAATTGAAATCTCAAGCTCAAACAGGACGAATATAGTGCTGGGTCTGTATTACCAATTGCCTGACCAAGAGGGGGTCATTGATTTTGATATGCTGAGAGAAATCAGCTATACTAAGGGCAAAAAATGCAACTGTACTGGGTGACTGCAATTACCCTCATGTAGACTGGTCAAATGTCACACTGGGATGTGAACCAGAGATTAAACTTTTAGGTGTTATCATGGAGTGGCCAGATAGCAGGCCCAGAGGAAAAATGCCACCCTGGACTTGATTCAGAGCGATGTGCATGACTAGGCTCAAAGGCTTATGGGCAAAGGAGCACCCTAGAACAACCGTGACAACTAGTTCACATTAAACATCCCTAGAGAAGCAAAAGAAATAACTCCAAGTTAGTCAAGCCTCACTAAGAGGAACAATGCAAAAATGCAGAAGATAAAAAGGACAATTAAGATAATTAAATGCATACAGTTTGTTTTAAGGTTACAGAAGGATGGCACAGTGGGAGCATAGAGGCAGTACAAAACAACTATTGGGAAAGACTTGAGAAAGAGTAGAAGGAAGTCAGCATAACTAAACAGCAAAGGGAAGCGTACGATTAGAATCAGGAAGATGTCATTCAAAAAAGTGAAGTTGCATCTAAATCAGGAAAATAGATAGTAACTATCAAATAGCGCTTATGATCCAAATGATCATAAGCTTTGGAGATCTGCATGGAGAAATATAGTATAATGCAGTAAAAAAATATATAATCAGATGGGCCAAAAAAGGCTTTGTGAAGCTACTAACTAATGGTATCAAAACCAGTAATTAATTCTTTTTTCTTCATTAGGAGTGAAGAACATATCCAGAGAGTCATTTAATTTTGTAATACTGAGTCAGGTAACTGAAGATACATAAAGATGATTAATGACAGTCACATGCAAATAATAGTTTTAGACTTGGATTAAAACATTTTAATAGAAAAAGAAGATAAATACTTCGGGATGAATCATGTGATAGCTAAAAGCAAAACTACTCTGAGATCTACATGCATCTAAACAGAAAAGTCTCAGGAAAAGCAGCCCTTCAGAAGAGTGGGCATTTTGAACCATGATACAGAGCAAAACAAACTTCTCTGCTGTTTTTGTTAGCATTTTGTAGCTGTGCACTTTAGTTTTGTCCCTTTTGCATTGTTAGAATATGAAGTTTGTAAACTTTGTGAAGCCGTCAGTAAATGAATTCCTATGAAATCTCTAAAGTCTTTGTGTATATTCTGCTCTATATAGAAAGAAATTGGGTATCAATGAAATTTTTATTTTTCAAGTAACATTCACAGACACAAAAATTAAGAGGCAAATGCACAAAGTTCTGCACTAATCAAGAATGAAAGATGAATTTGTCAAAGAAAAGTATATTAATGACAAGTTTGGCCTTTTTTGCTTAAGGTGCAGAATTTCCCCCACAGTTCAGAAACATATAGCTCTCCAAAGACCTCAACTTTTTATTCTTTTGACCTTTCATATCACTCACAGCCTTCTTTTAATTTATAGTTCTTTAAGTTACGGTTATGTTTTACCAGCCATTGGCATTTTCATCCTGTAAAACTGCACCCTTAAGATTTAATGGCTCCGTAGGTGTGTGTAGGTGAAATATCTTCCAGCTCAGCTACTGTTGTTTCTTGGTTATCCTCGCCTGTTAGATTTCTGGCTTTGGGATTTGACTGACCTCCTTGTCAACTCAGCACTCTTTCTCCACTGCTAATATTGTGGGAGACATTTCGCTGTTGTACACAGTACATACTGAAGCCTCGAGGAGCAGAGGTCAGAACATCTGCAGTCTGTATAACTGAATGTTTTAGCTACACTGTGTCTTTTCAAATATGAGGTAAGGTTGCTTTACCTCTGTATAACCTTGTATTTTGTTGAAGTTCGGCACATCTGGGCAGCACACCCTTTTTTTCAGCAAATCAATGTAAATTGATGGGGTGGATGTCTTTGTCTGTTGAAACTGAGTTAGCCAGCTGCATGGGCAAACAAATGTATGCTGTTATTTCACGGAGTAAGAGAACTCATCCGAAGACCGAGAGAAGATGTATGTTTTTTAAAAGTATTTACTCTGAAAGAAGGTCAGTTTTCCTTAACCAGAAGTTTTCTAACATCTGTTTTACAAGACAAGCTATTGCAGAAATGAAGCTTAGAAAACTAAATTATTCCCTCTGGAATAATTTGCTCATTGTCAGCCATGTTGTTTTGCATATACCCTGCTTTTATGGTGTTTGTACACATTGTGCTGTTAAACAGAATTTTCCTCCACATGACATTATTCAAAATATTTTGCAGTGTGAGGTTACAAAATGACACTGTAAATGCTGCGGGTAACATAACCTTCTCTAAACAGAGGTCACAGAAAACCTACAGCAACAACAGTGGCTCTCTAGCAAACCTGACACCACTTGTGACTTTACAAACAATTTTAGATAAATATGTTTTTCTGGACTGACACATCACACATACAGAAAAAGCCCCACACCCTGAAACCACAAAAAAAAACCACACACCCAATAAACAGATGAGGTGATGGCATTTTTTCTGATTATGCCCATGACTATGATGCTCATCTGGAATATAAGAAGCATTTCCTAGAATAAAAGTAGAAATTAAGATTTTCATTTGAGGTAGATATCCTTCTCTCATATATTTCCATGTAAAAATCTATCAAGCTGACTTCTAAGAGACAATGGAATTGCACAAAGAGATACTACCATTTCCACAGGAATGTCCATGTTTTATGGTTACCGTATACTGAAACCCAAAGTACAATGCATTTGCAACCTGGATCATACTAGCAGGTGGAGTGCAGTAAGTGGTAGCAAGTATTTAACTTGTATTAGCCATATAGCATCTGAATATAGCCAGTTATTGCTATGTGATATGAGCAGTAATTATTTTGAGTTCATTAGGGAATATATAATAAAATAAACGAATGCACTGTAAGTCAGTTGTTGGACAAATGCAGAAAAATTATTCTTCTTGAGCAGATTTTCACACCTACCCTTTCAGACTTTTTTTCTGGGGAGAAATCATTGCCTTTTTCTTTTGTGAACAGAGTAATTTGCCATTATGATAATAAAATTTCTTATTTTTTTAATTTTGCCTGTATGCCTTTGATAAGCACAGTTGAGGCTAGAACAATTTTGCATGGTGGGTTTTGGTGTAAAAGTCAATTTTAGCATACAAAATTCTCTGTTTCCCCTGCATAGAAAAAAGCAAGTAATGCAGTTGCAGTACATGAATTAGAATTTGAAGATTCCGTCCTCCCTTTCCCTTCCAGCTGGAAGAGGGAAACAGTTTTTTTTTTTCTTTTTTTTTCTTTTTTTTTTTCCTTAGGACAGAAATACTTTTGCTGAGAACTACCTCCACACAAAAGCTTACAGAGTCAAATATGATGTCTTGTCTTATCACTTCTGAACAGACTCTGGAGTTTGAAAAGACTTCTGAAATTTGCTTAACTTGCCTTTTCCTAATATAATGAGGAAATCAATGTGTCTTGCTTTTAGAAATGCTGGTGGCTTCAGAATAATTTGAGAGTCTGCAAGGATAAGCAGAAATGAAACTGCAAGTACTTGCTCATTATTGGAATATCTAACATGATTTACAGATAAAAATGTGTTATTTTACTGTCATCAGGGAGAATGTGTTGTTCAGATTTACTCACTAGTCTCAGCATTTTTTGAATAAGTTAATTTAGATATTGGGGGCTTCTGCATGAAACCTACAGGCATATCCACCACCCCTGCAACTGGACAGGGCTGCAAAATGGGACTGTAACACAAGAAACAGCTCTGTCAGAATGAAATATCGGAGTTGAAAGCATGCAGTCTCCAGTGAGCAAAGCCTGCACCTTCACTCCCCACAAACCAGCCTTCTCCTGACAAGCCTTAACTCAGATATGTTTACCAGTCACTGGATGAGAAGGAAAACTGCTAAAGAATATATGTATCCACGTTTAAAGAGCATGGACAGTTCTATGGCCAATACAGGACAAAGACATTCTTGAAAGTAATTAATGGTTTGGTCAAATACAGTTCAAATGTATTTATCTTTACTACGACATGTGCACTTTAGCATTGTTGCTGAGGGTTTGTGTATGGAGTATAGAAGCTAAATTTCAGCTTGGCATTCAGGCAATTTTCCAGTCAACTGCTACTGTACAGCATTATTTGAATGAGACCAGACTATTTTAATGAAGTCCAACGTTTAAATTAGTTCTAGCAGCACGTAGGTTTAATTCAAAAGTTATTTCAAGTGACATTTTACACAGAACTATTCATAAGATTGCATTTTGGTCTGGTTCCTCAACCAAAATTTTATGGAAAAGGTTATGTCAAATCAACTGTTTTGAGCAATTTGAAATAGTTTGTTTAGGCTTTAAACTTTTTTTGGGGTTTAGCTTCATTTTTCTCAGTTTTAAACCAGAAACTTCGAATGTTAAGAGAAGAAAATGGAACATTGACTTATTTTTCTGAGTTTTCATTCTTGTTTTGAGAATAATATTTTCGAAATTTTTTTGCACCCAAATTGAATGTCCAGGTGTCTAATTATATGTACTTTAAAACATAGATGGTTCTGCCTGTTTATAACAAATGTATCAAACATTTTCCTTGTTTCTTTGCAACACTCCCCAATTTTGATATCCTCCCTTGTTATAATTTTAGTTCATATGTCTCCTCTCATTCTTCACACCTAAATGTCTTAGATTAGAAGCTGAAAATAATTACAAGGTCTAGCGTTTGAGATATCGACAGACATAAATCTTACTGGTTTAAGCTGAAAACAGTTTGTTGCCATGTTAGTACAAAACAAAAAAAAGTGGAATGAAAGTTTAGGAAATTATTTTGAAATAATTGTCGGTGTTAATGAAGTATCAATGCTACAGTGTGGGAAAAAGTCAGATTCAATTCAATATGAAAGGGTAGCCAGCTGGGATATTTTATAAGCAAACATAAAGGAAAATAATATCCTTACCACTAGAGAGAGCTCTCACACTAAAATAATGGAACATTGCTTCGGGCTCCTTTTTAACGGAGTTGGGGAAAATATGTACTACCATCTGGAGTAATGATGGGAAGATATGACCTGACAAAAAGAAGAGTCCAGAGGCTGGTTCCAGCTGGACATGGGGAGAGGAGAACATGTTGCGTTCATTCCTTGCTGTGGCAGATTCTGCCTCGATCTCGAAAAAGGGAATAAGAAATATTTGAAAGTTATTAGGCTTATTTTTACACTTTTGGCAGAGAAAACTTGAGTTGGTGGGTCATATGGTAGATGCTCCTGTCTTTTGTTCTACATAGGCAAAACCAGAATGAGAACTGTAGTGTGTTTCATCATTTTCAGGAGCAGAGGACATCTGTCCCCGGAGGCTAAGGATCAAGAGCTATAAAAGCTGTTCAAAGATGTTCATGCTTCTAAAAACATGGGAGAAAAAAATGCAATAACCTTTTTTAGCTTAGCAGCAGTGAATGAAAATCAATGCTAAGGAGTACCAGTTACAGAATAGATATCTGCTGTATAGCAGGTTGTGACTGCAGACTTCAGGGCAAGTTGATGAAATAGTTAAAGTTAGGTGAGACAAGAGAAAGAATGTATTTGAGCAGGTTTTTGAGCAATTTAGTAAAGCTATATACAAGAATTATACAGACCTGCAGAAACAGACAAGAAATTTTGTAGGATATTTTTTGTTATTTAGAGCAGTATTTAAATTTCAGTGGAAGTGTTCTGTATTTGATTAACCTGCAAGAAGAGCACATTTCTAGTAAACTTTTTCAGACTAAGAAAGAGAATATGTTTGGGGAAAGTATGGAAGAGTCTGTGTCTACTGCACTTCTCCACCGCTTCCACCTCCCCATATTTAGAAGATGAACTTGAAATCTTGAAGTGCTTAAAATTTCTGTTTCTGTTATTTAGGCTCTATTCCATCCTCTAGAAAGTGGAAATCTGATAAGTTCTATTATGTTATTCAGGTCTGTGTTATTTGTGACTTGAAAAGTCGGATTCATTTTGGCCCTTTTCAGTTAAACCTGTTACTGCAATAAAGCTTCTGAGAGATGAGACACCTGCTATTGCAGGGGATCAAAGAAGACTCATGATGGTCCTCTGTCAAATCCCAGAATTCCTTCACACAATAAGCCATATTCCAACAGAGATGTGAAACTTTTAACCATGGAAGGTGTGGTAATTGGCATGGCAGACAGGTGAAGGAGTGTTGTTATAATCATTTATCTAAGAAGTTTCTCAGTTCGGCTTTTGTGTACATCGAAAACCTTACGAAATGAGTTGTGAATTCAGTCATCTATGTGACCAGAGACAACTTTATAAGTAATTGTGTGCAAGGCTACACTCCTAATTACTTTGAGGTCTAAAGCAACTAAAATGATACAGTTTTCCCCTCCATCAGCTTTTGCTGTGTGATAAAATCATCCTTTTTTTTTCGCTTGGATTCTGTTGTCATACTCAGCATTATGTTACTAGAATATATCTAAGAGCTTTGTGCAAATTAAATGTTAACGTTATAGGAAGAAAGGAGGGGAAAAAGTATGGACATGTCACATTATGTGCCTATAAATATTCTAGGGTCTTCCTGGTTATCCCTATTTCTGAACAAAATCATCCCTTCACCAGTTCAATTCAGGTACGAAGAGCTGAAATATTTATTGTCTACATCCAGCAATAGAATCATTACTATTATGCTGAAAAATAACCTCTTGCCTCAGACTTCAGTAAAGTCATTCAAGGACAGACTTTCTTTTTCACAATTAATCTAATTCAAGTCATTAACCAAGAAGCCCAAAGAAATTTATAGACCTTAAAAATACAAATAACAGAGTGTGCTATGTCTTTAATTAGTAACACTCCAGATTTGAAACGGTGACCCAGAGGTATAGAACTCCATAGCCCATTACCAGTCCCCTGAGCCACTCCAATCTGTTAGAGACCTTCTCTCCCTCTTACTCTTTTAAATAAGTTTGAGAAAATCCAGGACAAGTGTTTCTTTTTCCTTTCTACTTTCTTTTTCTCATCATTTTTAACTGCCTTTAAAAAAGCTTAAAAAAGCTCCGTCGTTTGAGGTAAAATATAAAATGTTTGAAAATTTGCTAGTATTTAAGAAAACGTGGCTACCAGTCTTGTGGTAAAATTTTTCTTCAGGAAATACATATGATAAATCATCATACACTTGGAAATTTTTATATTATCTTGTTTGTGAAAGTAAATATAAAATAAATGTCACCTTTTACCATTACTGTAGTGTTACTAAACATAATCAACATAATCTCTAATCTCAAAAACTCGTGCTAGTAGTTATTTCCAAGGCATAAATAAGGAGGAAATAAGACTTCAAAGAAAATTTAGATTTCCTGTGATGATTCTTAACACTGAAAATATTTGTTACTATTCTTATGCACTTTCACTTAAAAACAATTTTAAATTTTAAGAGTTCCAAGCATTGTAGCGCATCAAAGAATTGAATTTGTAGTCCATAGAAATCCTGGAAGTTGACGTTTAGTTCTGTATTGATCAGATGAACCTCAGTATATTGTGAAAGTAGTTTAATATATTTAATTTAATATATAACTTCCAACTTACCCAACACATTTTATTTCAGCCTTATAATTCTGCATATATCATGCAATATATTACATATCATGCTTTATGCACATTCTGTTTCCCTCCTCCTTTTGCGGGGATCAAATTCAAAAATTTCTAAAACATTGTGCATATTATGAGAACTAAGAGACATTCAGTGCTGCCAGTCTACTGTAATTACTCTATTTACTAATTTAAACTGTATTGTTTTTTTTTTTTCTTTTGTCTAGAAACTGTGGTAATAACATTATCTCTCTTGAAGCCATCAGATATACGAAGTGGACTGTGAACTCCTGCAAGAATTTTCAGACTCCAGCTTAGCAAATTAACCTTTTAGCAAATAGAAAGAGACAGGATTCCTAACTCCAGAATGGATATGAAAGTCTTCAGAAAGATAATTAATCACTTCCTCCTTCCCTTCAGAGAAGGAATTTCATTCACTGGGAGGATGGTTGGAGGTCAAACATTTATACTGTTCCCATCTCAGTCAAAAGAGCACATAATATGAGATGAGATCAACACCAGTAGTGGGATATAATTAGCTCATGAATTGATGCTGGTACTTTATGCCCAGAAATTTCCTTTATTTTTTTGTTAGTAGACTAGCTCAGAGCACTTTACTATTATTGCCATCACTTGTGCTGCTTAATTCCTGGTCTTAGTCCTTGAGATTACGATTCTTTAATATATTTATACATTAGTTTAACATGTTGTTCTAAATAATAGAACGTAGAAGGACAAACAACAGATGTTTCAGATTTCTTTGCAAATGTTTTCTCTAGATAATAAGGAGACAAACACCCTTGGCCAGCTGAAGCAGCTGTGTGAAGTAAGAAGGCAGTAGTGAAATGGCACAGAGCACCTCCTGCTCTTCCTGTTGTAACGACTTTCAGGTTTTAGATCTAGACCCGATTATTTTGCCTAATGTAGGATGGCTTGCTAGACAGATTGCTTTGCTACATATTTTTGCGTTCTTTATTCAATATTTTATTTAATCTATGTGGACTGGATTATTTCCATTTTCCATGAATGTGCAATGGCTCTATGGCACTGATAAAGTCAGCGAAAGGATGCTCTTTACGAACTTTTAACAGCAAAGTAAGACTCAGTGTATCTAACACAATGTTCAAAAAGCCTGTATGAATCATGTATATCTGTTTAATTATAGTTTTTCTCCATGAAGTTTTTATGCCAAAAAGACAGCCTCAACCACTTCAAAATTTCATAATTTGCAAATATTTTAGGATCTACTGACATAAAAGGATTTGTCTATTTCAGGATCTATCCTGATTAATAATTTCTGTCAAATGGATTTTGACGTAATTGAACAGTTGTAAACTTGAAAGCAGAAATGACATTATAGTCCCCTTGAATATGAGATGAATGGGAGTGCACCTTACTATCATTAGATAGCTTTTTTAATCAATGTCCTTGTTACTTCACATTTTTTTTGCCAAGGTAGATACACAGTTGTAAAATTGGATACCAGACCTGGGTACCTGCTAAGGGCTAGGAAACAGGTGGGATGAGGGAACTGAGACAACCTACAGCAAGCAATTGTTTAATATTGCGAGATATGTATAATGGAGACAGTGAAGTTTCTCTGGAGGCATCTAGAACAGTAGTCCAGTTCTCTTATATAAAGCAACTAGATTAATTACACTGGATCATGTATATTGTAATAAGTGATCAGAGGAAGGGATTGTGTGCACAAGAGCAAGATAAAGTTTTACTGGAAATAACCGCCATATTGTCATAGATGACAATAAAACTCTAGAAGACAACTTCATCCAGACAAGAAGATTCTTACAATGTTTCTGAAGTTCTGACAGAACTGTGCTGTCAACTTACCCATCAGCTTCACCTCCACATCTTATATGTCTTAGCAAAAGGGACAGAAACTTTGCAAACTCCATAGCTTTAAGGCATCATGACAAAGAAGGTCTGTGGACTGGAGGTACTTCACTGAAGCAAAAAGAAATTAAGTGCACAATCCAGTTCAAAATTAAATGCTTATTTAATTCATCTGCTCACCTATATCACCACCTAATTTTCCCCATGCATCAGGAGAATTCTGAGATAACTGAACAGGAAAAAATAGCTAAAGCATCAGAAAAGGGTTCAGGCATAAGTGTAGTAGTACAACAATGTTGACATTACCTTTTTATACAGCAGGAGAACTGGTATATCCTGCCATGGACCATGACCCCATTTTAAAGGATATGTCATTAAGACAAAATTAAAACAATAGTTTGTGATATTCTTAACTTTTGCTCAAAGCACAGCTCAAAGAGAAAGCAGGTTACTGGAAGAAAACAAGGAAACGCTAAGATAATATGCATCAGCCTGAATAGTCCTAACAGGTAAATCATGCCTCTCCAATGGGTTCAGTTTTAAATGAAAATTCCTATTAAATAAGAATTTCTTACCCATAATAAGTTTTCAGGTGTGCTATGGTCAGAAGAACATTGACTCGTAAAGTAAAATACACATTTAAAAAGTCAGTGCTGGACAGATTTTTAAAAGCATTTTAAGGCAGTGTTTGCTTGTTCTGTGTTTGTTTATCATTCTGAAAAACAGACTAATTAATTTTATAATAACTACTGATTATCCTTTTTGTATAAACTAACTTCCACATCCTTTTCTTGTATTGAATCAAAGTGACTTTAAACCGAAGTCCATTTATTAAACCTTTTATTAGGTCTTTCATTACATATGCTTGTAAAGATCTTAATAGAGATGTTAAGTAATGGAATTTTGCAAGTTCCTAAAATCTTCATAAATCTCCATAAATTGTCTCTTTATGAGAAACCTGCTTTCATTGTGTTTGATTTTTTATTCATACGCAACAGAAATGTTAATATACTTTAATTAAGCTAATATGATTTATCTTTTCACTCATTATATAACTTAATTTTGTTCTAAAGAAATCCTGTTTTTAAATTCTCTCCAGCAATGCAGAATTGAAGTAATTATATTTTGGCACAGGAAATTAGTCATAAAGGTCCATGATTTCTAAAATAAACGGAAGTTTTCACAGGCTGGAATAGCCATATGCTCTACAAAAGCAGGGGGAAAAAAGGAAATAATTTGTGGCGCGCTTAGTGCAAGAACTCACTTTTTTGGTACAAATTTGTCAGATGATATGTAAAATGAAATATTAACAGATCAAGTTTGAACTTTCTTACCAAATTTATACTTGATCTTGCTAAGATCATTGACATCTCTTTCTTTTTTTTTTTTTCAGTTCAGAAATTGTAAAAATCATAACAATGTAACTATCGTAGTTTCCTTCCCAAACCTCTGATTGACATCAGAATGCAGACAGCTACAGAAGTGTGGATATATCCATTAAAGCTCATGGATGTTCCCGCACATAAATTTACTAGACCAATGACTTTATGATTAATTTTATTGTGCTGTTAATGCAATATTTGTAACATCCATGACTCATATCATTATTCACCGAGATCTCTGAAGTTTCTGCATTGAAGTACTGACTTCTTATTAGCAGAACACTGGGCCTGGTGCTCTAAAGTGGGTACTGATGAGAATGAAATAACCACAGCAAAGGATGAGTCTGTGGCAAATAACAAAAAGTGCAGGGCTAACTCCACCAGCTTAATAGTTAGTTCAGTAAAATGAACTCTCCTTTGCCTAGAAAAGACTGGCTACAGGGCAATAGTTAGGAAAGTGAAAATTCTGCTAGAGGTCAGAGAACATGTTATGAACATGACACAGAAAACTCATTGCTGAGGGGGAGAGAAAAAAAAGCATCTACAGAGCAGAAGAATTTCTTAATGCATAGAATACATTATATGACAATGCACTCAGGAACTAAATAAATTACAATCAACGTCATTGACTTCTGCAAAAACCTCAGAGATAGATACACAAAATAGATTGTAGTCACAGAAGACACTTCAGGAGGGCTGGTCAGGACAGCTTTAAGCAAATCAGGGTGGTTTGTGTGATCCACTTTGGCCAGTACATTAAACAGAACCCTAAGGGGGAAGAAGGAAGTAGACTGGATCCTCCTCCTGACTAGGGCAGTTTCCAGCTCTTGCATGGTAGTCTCCTGGGGGATGAGACAGAAGAGCAGGAGAGGCAGATGAAAGAACGTTTGTTCTGATAATTCAGAGTAGTAGTTGCCCTGGGTAAAATTTGCCATGGCCTGTCCTTGAGCTCACACAGTTTATTGTTACACAAGTTTGGTATCATCTCACTTAACTTTAATTGTTTTAAAACTAGGAGTCTCTAGAGACGAAATCATCCCATCTACATTAGACACCCCTTTCTAGAAAACTGAATTGTGTTGAGGGAGTGCTTGTCTCCCCTTACTGATGATTGTGTCAGCCCAATGAATTAGCCTGGACCAGAGACTAAAGCTTTGGGTGGGTATAGGTAGATTAGATGAGTGACCATACATATTCACCCAGAGGGACAAGAAACTGAGAGGTTTGTTTGAAATAAAGAGGATGACTAGAAGTGTTTCCTAAATAGCAAGTAGCAGTCTCCTTTTTTATTGAGAATTTTAAAAGAGATACTTGGATCTGGAAGAAGGCAGGAAAAAAAAAAATCAGATGACGTTTCATGTTGTTCAATGAAATTGCATGCTTTATGAGAGTTAACCCATGCTTTTTGATATGAGAGGCTTAGCATGAAATGTCCGAGATACGTAACTTCTGCACTTTTTCATACATGCCTCTGCTTGAATAAAATATCTCAGTGCAGAACACAGACATCATCTCCTCTAAGGTCATCAGTCCATGACATCAATTATGCAATGAGTTTTCCCCTTGAACTTTTTTCTCCTATTATATTTTCATTACTACATTCGGTGTAGGAGTAAAGGCTGGACAATTATCTTTCTACCATGATGGATGATTATGACATGTTATGAATAAGAGGTGATTAAATATAAACTATGTGTTGTCCCTCAGTGCAGTTATGATGAAAGCTTTGGTATTAATATATTTTTAATTTCCCAGTTCACGGATGAAAGGATCAGCCTACATTAATAGTGCTACATAAAGGGATAATTTAGTAGGATACCAAGTGCCCTAATCTTGATTCAGACAAACTTCCCATTAAAGTATGTGGAAATGGCAGTGTGACTAAATCCTTTAGTTTGGTCTTAGACTCAGGAACAATCATGTTCTATTCACTACAGGAAGAGGTTTAATTCAGAGTATTTCATGTTCAATTTTAACCTTCCTTTTAAGGAATACATTGAAAATCTGATGTACAGATAATATTTTCTTCTTGTTACAAGAAGCATCATTTACTTGATTCTCCACATGTGTGTTGTATCCTTTGCAAATAAAGAGAAACAATGGGTGAAGAAAGAACCTTAACCAACGGCAAACAGAAACTTGACTTGTGTCTGCATCAGCATGTCAGTTTATGTGATGAAGTCTATTGAAAATCTTAAGTCATAAAAATCTTCAGAGACTGACTTCATACATTTGTACTTTTTTTTGTGGCATCAGAAGTGTTATTGTATGTTTTTGTCTCCTGTGGTTCAGAGATATTAAGGAGTTAGCTATGCATTCCTGCTCTTGTCCATCACCACTCTTGGCTTTTTTCCTTTCTTGAGTAACTGCAGTGAATTGTGTTGGACAAGATCAGGAGAATGTTTTAGTAATATAAATACACAATGTAAAAAGTTTACGAGTTTTGTTTTAGAAATTTATATTTTTATGGAACTTTATTTTTCTTTTTATATTGTGTTTTTAATACACTTTCACTACAAAATTTTCAGAAAGTCTTAAAAAGCTGAGAAGAAACAGATTTTAAGGAAAATCTATAGTAAAATAAATTTGACATGGTCAGAACATAGCCTTTCTTTTGCTGGTAGAAAATTCAGTGCAGAGCCAAGTTCTTAAAAGAAAGTGATTTATTAGTTAGAGGAGAAATGGAAGAAAAAGAACATGGGAAGGATGCCTTCAATTTCAGTGAGCTATGGGAGGGGAAGGATTGGGACAAGGATGATATGAAAAAAACACTTTTAGGTAAATGAATGTATTTCAAAAGCTAATTTTATTCAGCTATGACAAAATTCCTAACTATGGACAAAATGCGGTGACAAGAATATTCAAGCTCTGTTTCAGCCAGCCTATGGCACCTCAGTGAGTCTCCAAGAGCCTGCATGAAGCTCAGCGTGAGAGCAGAGCAACTCTGGTGACCTTTCCTCTTCTCAATTATAACTGTGACTGAAGTCTTTGAATTCGTGTAGAACAGATGCAGCTCCTTTATTTACCATCTTGGATTTAAGGAGGAAGTAAAGATAGAAAAAATTAACATTAGCTATAGTTGAACTCAGAGAGAGAGAGGAATGGCTGAGGTTTATATCGTGTCATGGATTTTTTTCACGTATGATTGAACTAAAATTTAGAGAGGGGAAGCACTGGCAATAGCCTAGAGTGAATGGGTGTTTGTCTGCCTAGGAATGGGCTGTGTTTGCCCTGATCCTCCTTATCAGTTACACATTAATTCCTACCTTGTATGTTGCCTTTCTCTATTTTTTAAATAATATTGTTTGTTCCACTTAAAATGAAAAATAAAATACAGAAATGAGTACTTCAGAAAGAAAAATAATTTCACACAAATATTTTCCTTCTTTAAAGAAAATGTTTTAAAGACATCACTGTGCTTGAAAGAAGACTAAAAGGAGAAGTGGGAGAAACTGTCAGCATGCATAGTTAAGAAGAGATCTAATTCTCATTGAAGCAGAGTACTGTTTTACCAATAATTTCAGTGGAATCAAAATTGCACCCCTAAAATAAATCAGCACTTGCAGAACAAAAATATGCAAATATTTAAGCATATTACATATATTATCTGCTTACAAGTTTGCTTTATCATCACAGTACACAAATCAAATGACTGCTCAATGAAGACCATTTCGGCCAAATTAAATATAAAACATTAATGAAGTCTCATGTGAGGGGCAAAACGGAGATGCTAAACAAACCTGGAAATCACAAATAGGCTTTACTAAGTCTTGGTCAAATTCTGGTTAATGGCATATTAAGTAGGAGTAATTAGTCAAGTTATAGGTTTCTTTGTACAAATTACAGGTAATAAGCTTAATGTAGATGTGACATAGTTTCTTAATTCTAGCCATTAAGGAAAGTAGATTTGACTCCATTAAGTAACCTCACTTAAATATGACAATAGATAACTGTGGTCATTAAACTAATGACATCTGTCATCAACACTGATATTACCACTGTGCCATATGTACTCCTACAGTAAAGACTGTTTCTGTTATAGAATGATTCAAGGGTTTGTAACTTGCCTATTTTAAGTAATGGTGGAGGAAGAAAGATTAAGTCAACCCAGGATAAAAGTTATTAAACAAGATCTGCGCCAATAGTACAGGTTGGGAAAGACTTCATAGTTTACTTGTGTGTGGCAGAGGAGGATGACTTTTCATAATGTAGAACTGTCAAATTGCATTTAACATATATAAACCTGCTGCAGTCTGTGCTTCAGAAAAACTGTCCTCAGCACAGAGCTCCACAAAAAGTCTTATCCAGACAATAGCTGCGCTGTTTAAACTCTCTCCCTTTGTTCTATTATGAGTTCATAATCATCTTCAATAAGAGTATTCCAGTATACATGCACTACGAAGTATTTGCTTCTTATATCTACAGAGAAGAACAAATGAAGCACTTGCACATTCTAAACAGCACCTAATAGCTTTTAGTAAAAGTATGAGTGATGTGTAATAAGTTTGCAAACTCCAAGTAGCTCAGATAGAGATATCCTCAGGGAATCTCCTGCTGTCTATACATTTAAATTTGCAGAATAACCTGCTAGTCTGTAGCCAAAGTTATTAGCTCAGCATTCAAGAAATGCTGAAGTTTTCAGTGTAACATTCATTCTCTGCTATTTTTGTACACTTACTTCCATATACCTGTGCATTCTTTTTACTGCTTCCTCAGTGCTTATTTCCTGTCTGGTAGGAAAAATAAAAGTGAGTGAGTTTCCCTATCAGTCTGATAGATATCACTAGGATACAGTGGAAATCAAGCTAAAGCACAGTGAAGATGGGTCAGATTTTAAAGCCAGGAGAATAATATCCCTTGAAACCTATTCTTGTTCTGCAATACAGGATGACATCTTCTGAATGAAGCTTGAGAGCAGAACAGATCCTCACTGATACCTTTTGGTGACTCTTTTTCCAGCCCTTCTGCCTAACCACTGACCCTGCTCTGGTACTGCGGTAGCATTTCTCAACATTCAGTGAGGAGGTAGGACCTGGTGAAAGCAATTTGCAGAGGTTTGCCTGTTCTCGTGCAAGAATTAGGAAAGATAGGTCTCCTTTTTCCTTCTCTTATAAGTTGAAATTTCATCATTGGACTTAAGTTTTATGATTTTTGTTTTTGTTCCTTTGAATTATTAAATAAAGGAAAAGCACACACACAGTTAGAAATACCACTGGGATATTCAGCTACGGCCTCATCTTTTTGCTTTTACCTTTGCCCTTGCTTTTGTAGCCCTGAAGTGGCAAAACTCAGGACCTCTTCGAACAAATCTTCCTCTCTTCCCATGATAGTTTACTCCACGTAACACAACCCTGTTTCTGCAGCCAAGGCCAGTGAGAACAATAGCCAGAATCAATGCCATAAGGTAAATAAAGTATCAGCAATTCTCACCAGTGGAGAAAGAGGGGAAAATGATGCAGCCTTTGGGATGCAGTAACAGCTGAACTGAACTCTATGAAAAGACACTACTAACCACAGAGCTTTTCTTAAGATCTCTGGACAATTACTGCTGCTGTCTGGTGAGAAAGCAAATGATAATTTATGGTGCAATAAAAAAGTACTGCATGTTCTTTAAGCTCACATGCAAATAACAAGTGTGAAACTGCTGAAACAAAATGTATTTATAAGTTTTATATATATATAAAACATACATAATTATTATGTTATTGTAAAAAAAACATTAGAAAGTATTTAAAAATCAAATACAGGGGACAAAAATCAAAATCAGGGAACAATTTGCCTATTAGGAAAATTAAAGAGTTTTAATAAAGGAACAAATCAAATTATTCTAATGCACTCAGAGACCTGTATTTTTTTATTACCAGCCAGGCAAAAAGGTGAAGATCATGACAAGTAGAAACAGAAACTTAACAAAATGTGTTCACTTTCAGTTGCTGGTATACATAGTTATTAAAGAAGTGATAGAAAGGAATGCTTCATTGATAAAAATCAATAAAGGTATGAAAATAAACATATGCAACCCACATTCATGTGAATAAGCAGAAAGAATTACAGTTCTAGACTGCTGCAGACTTTACTGCTAATTGCTACAGGCAGAAGCCTGTAATACACAAGGTACTACAAACAGCTCTTCAGATCATGCTTTCTTCAAAAGTAAAATTGAATGTCAAAACTTCTGCTAGTCTAAGTCTGTGAAATCGCACATCATGAAATGCAGAGCTAATTATAATATTTTCCACTGAAAGTTTGATGGCTAACATAAAATACAGTTAAATATCAAAAAGAAAGACTTAATTATTTCACAAGTACAGAAGAAAATTTAATGGGAGTTTGCCTGCTAATTCATTGAAGACAAGTCTACAATGGATGATGGAGTACATAGTAGACGTCTTCAACACACTTCCACTCAGTCAAACAGGTCAACAAACCTCAGTGTGGTGCGTGCAGTCTGTTAGCACTGCAGCCACCCATATGAACAGAGGTTAGTAGAAAAACTGTAGTACCATGTAAAATGGCATAGTTGATTAAAGCTCTGGCTAGCTCCTATTAGCAACATCTTGGTGCTCTCCAAAACATGCTTTCTTAGGTATTTTGCTTATGTAATTAGTCGTTTTATTTCAGATGTTGGACTCTTCAACAGAATATCTGGGGAAAAACCCTCTCCATGTAATTTCTTAGATGTCAAAACCATTATTGTGGAAGCTTTGAAAGTAGGTGATGAAAACTTGCTCTTCCATTTGGTCTCTTTCCTCTCAGTGGCCTTCAAAGTTATCAAAATACTTTTGGATAAGATGATAAGAGATTCAACCAAGGCAGTAAGAAATCTCTCTGCCGCCCACTCCTTGCAAGCAAGATAGTAGCTACACATTGCTTATCAGTGCAAAAATCCATAAAATCCTCAGGTTAGTATCTGAAAAAGCCCAGTAAAGAAATGGCTCTCCTAAAGACTAGTAAGATATTAGGGTGACTTCAACACCTTTGAAGAAAAACCTGTATGTCTCTAAAACCCAAACAAACCAAAGGACTTAGAGTTACACAGTGTGGACAGATATGAATTGTTTAATTACTCTGCTGAAACCTTTTTATTGAGATCATTCTGTATGGCACTTTGTAACATGAATGTGAAGTCATTGATGCTATATAAGTTTTCACAGATGTTACGGGAAAAAGAGAGGCATGCATATGGCAAAAAAAAGTGATTGGTTTACGAAACTCAGAAGGCTAAAAGCTAATAAATAACAGTGAGACTCAAAAATAAGTACCCATCTGAGCACATTCTCAGAGAACTGCTGCCTTTCATAAATCACTGAAGTTGCATTATGTGCATTTTATGATGCCAGCAGAGACTCCTGAGTGAATTATTTGCTTGTATTCACATGACTAACTCTGTTCACACTATGTCATATAAAATAGTGATAGCCGAAAGCAAAGGAAAAGCTGGAAATTATAACAATGAATGCAAGGTTCTTATTCTGAGGAATATCCTTCTCAGGGAATTATCTTCCTAAATATTTTTTCCAATTGTCTGATGACATGAGAATTACTGGAAAAAACTGCTCAGACTCAAAAGATGACATTCCTAATAGATGTTACGGATCAATTCTTGTCCTGAAAAGAATTTACTCAGCCTCCTGTCAAAGTAATGTATTGTCTGAGGGAAGAACTAAAATAACCTTGAACTTCATTTCCTGTGTTAAAAAATAGCCAGAATACGAAGAGTTAATAAAGACTCTTCATTGATTCCTCTAAGGAGAAATATGTTCAGGTCCCTCTGAGAGACTGGGTGTTTCCCAGATTACTTTCATTACATTTCAGTGGAAAATGGAACAATAAGAGGAGCAAGATGAGGGAAATGAAGGAAGATAGGTAACCCCCTATTTTTGTAAGCATTGGCATTTACAGTTGTATTTGTAATTGAATTTGCAGCAATATTTTAGATTCCTTCAGGGAAGGCTACAAAGAGTTTTGTAAGCAGAGATGCAAGAACGGATAACAAGTTATTTAATGGGCAACCGATTACTACATGAGACAATGAAAAGAATTAATTGCTTCCTTCTGGGGGGACACAGAAGATTTAACATTTTCAGATATTCCTAAACATACATGTTCAAAAGGTTCAAAACTTTAAGTAGCTTTGTTATATCTATATAAAAGAGAAAGTGTGAAAGTTTCTTGGATGATATGTATCTTGCTTTACTCTCTTTCTCCCTCCAAAAATATTTACTCTTTCTCTGCTTTTTTGTCTCTGAGATGGCATGCTACTACATCCATGTTCAACCTCTTCCTTCCAAATAGTAGAGTTACAGCAAAATAGAATTACGTGACTCTCATTCAGCACATTACTTTGTAGTTTCAGTGGCTGTGCCAGCCTGGAGTTTCAAATCCTTCTGAGCTTCATATTTTCTGGTTCGTTGGTTGATAACTCAAACATGTGAATTTTTACTTGCTCTCTAAAAAGAAAATTCTTACAGGCATTTAAGAATGAACATGAAATCTTGAAATATTTAGTTTGTAAGAATCCTAATGCCTACTGAGCAGCTGCCTCCAGCTCACAACTTTTTCAAAATCCAAGGAGTGTGTAAATGGTAGTGTACATTCCACACCAGTGTCAGTGAGGATAGCCCAGTGAAAACAAAAGAATAATGAAGCCAGACTGGTTCTCTACAAGAGACAGAGGTGTCTTTTCCAGTCTCTTAAAGTTTTTTCCAGCCTGCAAAATTTTTTAAGTCAAACATACCAATGTAAATTTACCTGGTGGGATTCTTTTTTTCTTCTGATTCAGACCATCTCTTGTCAGCTTTCTGAATGCCTATAAATGAAAATCCAAGGTGTGTTCTAGACAACATTTATACTAACTTTGATGTTTGACATTTGCCAGTGGGATTATTTCTTGAGGTTTTTTGAGATGTTGCTGAACTCCAGAAAATTAATAGGATCTGGACTCCCAAAAGGAGTCTTATATTCTGCATTAATGACATTCTTTGTTAAGACTTGCTCACTAATTACTTATTTCCTAATTCCTTGTATTTGCTTATTTGTTTATAGACTAAGTACAAAAGAAACAGAAGAATTTAAGCATTGGAAGTTTATTCCAGTGGTTCTATCATGGAACTTACATCTCATGATGTAATGGATCCTCCAATAGCAGATAAAATTTAGTTGGAGGACACAATTTTGCACTGCCTTTATGATATGCCTTTCCCAAGAATTTATCACTATACTTAACAACCACATTTTTTAAACAAAATTTTACAAGGTGAACTACGTCTCCACATAGTTAACTTTCTACCTTTTGGTGATAAATCTTGCGGAAAAGGTGAGGGAATGGCCAAGGTAATTAGTTTAGGTTCATTTACACATGGAAATTTTTTATAAGGATGCTGAAAAATGGGGCTTACTAATTATAAACCTTAGACAAGGAGATGCCAACCTTGTTATATAGAAAGACTTATGTGTTTGAAGTTTTTTTTGCTGTTGTTTATACTATTTTAGGTCAGATGTCCTTTATTGTTGACTTTCCTGCAGAACATGTCAGTGTAGGAATAAGAAGAAGTGTTTCTGTTTGTATGAGTGGAGACAGAGGAGGTGTTATGAGCACATATGAGAAAAATGAGAAATCAGGAAGGGACAGTGATATGCGCAACTGATGTAAAAGTTTACCCTCACTATAACCAGAAAATTCCAGAAAGATGTTAAAGAAGCTACATTGTAAATATTATTTAAAATATTCTTGGATAAAAATATTCTCTCATATATTTAGAACTTCAGAAAAGAAAAAAATAAATTAATTTTTTAATGGATATGGTATAGCTCTGGCTCATGGAAAGGTGGACAAAACCACTGCGAGATAAAATAAATACAGGAAGTATGAGGCAAGGTAATCAGAGAGGTGACAAATACATGTTTCATAGTTGGTTAGAGTAAGTTGGGATGCTGGGTGAACACGAAGAATAGTTTTTTAAAAACTCATGGATTTAGAAGTTGAATGGATGTGAAAAACAGAGCTAGAATTTACCCAAGAATATATCAAGGTACTCATTTGAGATTAAAATGAAAATCTGTCAGATTAAACATTTTTTTAGTCTCTTCATAAGAGAGATTGTAACTTTTTAAATCATATCCTGCTAGAAAACATGATTTATTTTAACAGATGTTTCAGAGGAAAAGAGATTCTTAAGCAAATGTCAGGTCAAATAAAATTACACAGAATGTAATATGAATGTGATAAAATGTGACTTTTTTGCCAGCTCCATATGCATTCTCGGAAAATTATTTTTTCACTCTTGTCTCAATCTCGAAGCCATGCTGAGGAGTGCTGGAGCTAGCTCAAGGTTTCTGACCTGTGTGTTCAGTGCTGTGACAGCAGCAGAGTGTATTGCTGGGGAGGACGGGGTAGCAGAGCTGCTGGGGGATACAGTAGCTTTGGGGCACCAAAAAGGGGTGGGACATGGGGCTGGAGGGACAAGGCAGGTTCAGGAATAGTGAATCTGGGAGCTTCTGGATATGAAAGGAACAAGAGGACACATGGTCCATGTGGAATAGGGGACTTGGAGACAGGTGATGATGCTCTGGCTTATGGGGTGTGTAGGTCTGTCATCTCCCTGTCCCAAAAGATCCTGTCCTGGGTTCGGCCAGGACAGGGTTAATTTTCACTGGAATCCAGGAAGGGACATAGCTGGGTGGGCTGACCCCACCTGGCCAAACACAGTAGGGTATTCCATACCATGTGCCGCCATGCTGGGTTCCGGTGGGGGGGAGCGGGGCGGCGGGAACTCGCATCTCGGGAGGCTCAGGAGCGCGTGACACCAGTCCGGGTCCGGGAGAGTGGCTCTCTGGGTTGTGCGGTTTTTGTTGTGTTTTCTCCTCATCTGTATCGTTGTTGTTCCTGTTCCCTTTGTTTGCTGTTCTGTTAAACCACCCTTATCCTGACCCACCAGTTTCTGCCTGTTTCTTTCCATTCTCCTCTGCACCCCGGCGGGGGGGAGGGGCGGCCGCATGGTGCTTTTGTTGCCGGCCGCAGCCAAACCAGAACAGATCCCAAACTATGCTCTTCTTTCCAAATTTCTGCATGATTTTCACCTGATATCTCTGGATTTCTTACTTCCCAGCTACCTAATGCCACCACAGCAAAGCCAGCCTATTCCCAGTGAAAGCCACACAGCTGCCTGCTTTGTACATGCCTAAGGGTAGTTCTGCCAAACCCTGAGTGTGGACAAAGTGACCTGAAAATACATCAGTTCTTTAAAATTTATCCCTAGTGGGAATGTTGTGCATTGAAAGATTTAGTATTAGGGCTTAAAATTAATGAATTAGTGATTCGTTTGAATTACTTTAGGTCATTCATCCACTTCAGCAGGTTTTACTAATTATCAGGAAAGGTAGTAGTCCCTTACAGTTACAGGTGGATGCTATCTGTGATTTTCTCATTAATCAGCTGGATCGCCTTGGTAATGACTGTATAAGGGAAGAACAGGAGAATCATTGTCCCAAATGTAGCTATGATTAACCCCTATCCTACTTTGCACTGAAATAATAAAGTATGATCCAAGACTGTGAATCACCTGAAGTAAAGACAAAATATTATTTTGCCACTTGAGTGGAAGTTTGCTATCTTTATTCCCACATCTGAAAGGCATTTCAGCTCACGAAGTAAACAGTGAAAACAATCCTTGTGTTTTTTATTATTTATTTCCTTACATAGTAAAAATTTGGAAAGTAAACGGTATATAGTGTGAAATGCAGAGGTCACATTTTGTCCCATGTTTGCACAACACCTAATGTGATGGGAGCCCCAAGTTGAGTTGGCAGAAAAATGTCACATCACAGATCATATGTGGAGATGGTAGAGGGAATGAGCAAAATTGAGAAGACTAAATTCCAACATCGAACCCATATTAAAATACATATACTTTTGATCCATTTGTTTTTTCCTGAAATGTCTAACTGTCTTAAATCAGCAATACGTGACATAATTTCAGAAGAAGAATACCAGAAAACTAAAACCAAATCTATTATTACAGTCTTTCTGACTGGTAAAGTCAGCTTTTTCCCACTATGTTTTTATAGTTCAATTTCTGCTTCTACCTGGAAGACAGACTTTAGGAAATACACAAAAATACAATACGCTTATTTAGTTGCTTCTGCTGCTTAAGCTGTGTAGGGTCTGTCCAAGGTGACACAAAGAGACAAAAAGCTGTTCTTTTCTGCCCTTTTTTATTCTCTCTTAAGATTCTGAAATCTCTTCAGACCAAATCAATGAAGTACGAATTTTCTTTATTTTCTTCCTTGGTCATGAAGACATCTGGTTGACCTGTGAGCCACGCTCTTGGTTAAAGTGGGAGAATCTAAGTAATTCCACTAATCACATTCTGTTTGAAAACTATAAACTGGAAAAAAATCATCAGACATACCCATTTAAATAATGTCTTCTTTGCTTCCAGTTCCATTAAAGTCCAAGGTTGCCTCTGAACACCTAGCTCCCAGTAAAGAAAAAGACCTGGGCTAGAAGAAAACTGGCAATGTTTTAAGTGGGAAATAACACTCTTTTCAGTTTTGAGTTTGCTATAGTCTACTGGAACACACTGAAAGAGCGTTACTGATATTTGTGCCTAGATGTCCCTATGCCTACAATTTTGCTGGGCCTAAAATTACACTTGTCTTTAACTTTATCCTAGATTCTTATTTGTATTTAGATACCTGCTTTATATATTTGTTCAGCAAAAAACGATCACTTGGCATCCAACATCTTTCATTTGTGCATGTGATTGCACTTCTAAGTGCAATCTGTATCTGTAAATCCAGTAAATGATTACAAAAGCCAGCTGATGGTTCTTACTACATCAGTACTGATAGGCTTCCCATTTATAAAAAAGGAGATTAAATTGCTTCGCAGAGGTAGTGGGGAAAAGCTTATTAACATATAGGTGAGATCCCCAAGCATTTGACAAGAAAAGCTGCCTCGGTGTTGAGAGAAATCTCAAAACAGGTAGTGTGTATTTGTGTTGTTATCTTGCCCTGTGTATTTTACACAGAAATATCCCCCAAAGATTTAAGAATATAAATAATTTTTTTAAGGGTGAAATTTCAGAAATTATGGGTAGAATCTCTACTTAAAGAGCATTGACATTGATTGAGCAATCACTTCAAATTCATTCTCAGCGACTTAGGCGCAAGAAGGATTTTATGTGGTTAACTCCCAGGGCTGAGATTAGGAACAAATTTGTCAAATTCCAACCTCTTCCACAGATTTATCATGCGACACTGGACAAGTTACCTAACCTCTCATCTTAATTTACAAAAAAGGATCCAATTTGCCTTTGCACTTTCATCTTCCAGAAAATAAATCCTTTGAACAAAGTGAGGAACAGAGATTAGTTCCTCAGTCCTCCAGTAAAGGTAGATTTACGTATGGATCTCTGTAATTCTCAAATATTTAATTCAGTCCTGATGAACCACAGTTGCAGAGGGACAAATGCTACTGAATGTCAGTTCCATGCATATAACATTGTTTTGGATGATATTTTAGCAGCTGTACTCCCTTTGCTTCACACGGTTCACTGTTCTTTTCAAACTTGTACTATAAGTTAAGGGGAATGTGTGCATTTCTGTTTATAAGGATGGGGAATAAATTATGAAGGTGTCTGGAGAAAAAGATGATGGCAGCACAGGTAGATGAAAACACAGATCAGAAGACAGCAAATCCTCCATCCCTCTTAACAATTGTGGTTTAATGGCTTAAATATGAAAAACCTTCTTTTTCACTGAATTAACTGAGCTTTTTGAACATCTTGCTGATACTTAGAAATCTTAATTAATAGTTGAAAATTATGGCATATATTAGGCAACATTTTCTTAAGAAAAATAATAGACTTACAGTCTCTCTGCAGACAAAACTAATCTCTTTCCTCCCATATCTGCTCTGTCCCCTACCTCCCTGGGAACCCTGCCTGTGATGGCGGGAACACAATCTGTGTCCACCTTACAAGGGGATGATGAGAGTGTTGTTGTCATCCTTAAGTGACTACCAGCTGCTGCTATCAAATCAAAAATGGCTGGAAAAATTGAAAGGGACATAAGAAAGTAATCTTTTTAAATTGGCACAATATTTACTGGAAAGAGAGGCTTTCAGGGGAAATCAAGCATGTAATCCTGTAAGCCCTTTGCCCAGTCATAGTATGAGCACACAGGGGCACCTATTGAAATATGGTAATGATCACAGTTCTGCAGCCCAGGGAACAAATGAAAATAATGAACACTTTTAAAAAATAGGAAGACATTCACTATTCAAGTCTTTTCCATGAGCTCAGAACAACTGTTGCTATTCATAATTAAAAGTATCCAGCTATATACTTTTGCCTTTTATGAAAGTTTATTTAGAACTGAGATGGTAAAAAACTCCCCACCCAACAAAACACATTTATAGAAAGAGTCACAGCATTATCATGCTGCATAATATTGAAAAACTCCATTTTATGGCTGCACAATTTCCTCCTCATACTACTGTGCACCAGCAGTAACAAATACAAAAGCAGATCGATTTAAAGTTCAAGTTAAGTTGCATGAGTTCCCCGCGGTGAAGCAATTATTCCCTCAGAGGCTCTTATTTTCTTTATCACACCATGGATTCCTCAGACAACAAATGTGCAGTTTCCACCATGTGGTTACTTGCACTGCAACAAAAATCTCAGAAATAGTATTTAGGGACAAACATTTTTCTCTCTGTGGATGAATCCTAAATTTGAATTTTGGTCTCTGTGCAATCAAAAACATTTATTCTTGATAAATTCATGTTCCCATTAATCTCGTCTAAGATATCCTTTTCCCTTTAAACTCACAAGTTATTTATTTCACAATAATATAGATCAAATTTATCAATAAAAACCTGGGAAGTATACAATAATACTACATATATTGGGCTGCAATGAAGTGGTACAACCAATATTTTCTATGTCTAAGAGCTGGAGATAGGCATCATTATTGAACCTTAGCATTATACTTTGCTGTATCTCACTGCAATGCATGGACAACATTGGTTTCAAAGCTGTCACCATGCTCAGAAATGAGCTTCCCCCTTGCAGTGTCCAGCTTTGTTTCGACCAGTAGCTTCAATCTCCAGCTGTAGCCTTCCGCGCAGCCACAACTGGGAGCGTGGTCTCATTTTTTTTTTCTCTCTGATATTACCTTTAGGGGGTACAGCTCTGCAGATCGTCTGTCCTAGAGTCCTATAGCGAGTGACTCTGCAGAAAAAATTCCTTACTTAAGTACATCATTTCTTGTTGCCATTCTTTTAGGTGTCCCAGTTAGGGTTTCATCGGAAGCAAAAAAAGGAAAAAAAGAGAAAAAAAAGAGCAAGAAAATTTACACAGAATTTCCTAAGTTAATAAAAGTTGTTCAGATAATTTCACATTGCAAGTGTGAATGGACTTATGAAGCTTAATAAAACTGATGATGATTTTATTTCTGGTTTAGTAAATAAATCCTTGACCATCTTCAGCAGTCAAGAAGAGTCATGATAAATCCTCTGGTTTTAGAAAACTAATATATTGCAATAATATAACTCCTTCCACGAAGTTCATCATTCTTTCATTTTCTGCTAAATGTTATGTATTTCCTCATCTCTTTCCCTTTTTTCATTTAATTGCAGAGTGCCAGAGAACCCACCTGATCAATTAGCAAAAACTATATTAAGACCTAAACTCTGTTTTCATTCTTACTTTTATTACACATGATATGAATACATTATTTGGAGATTTGATTTGCATGAATCTCTTCTTTCTGGCAATTTCTATAGGAAGAGGAATTGTTGTTTTTTCCTGAGGCCATAATCCGATGTAATAAATACCACTTTTTCATAGTGTTTCCTATTGGCTTAACAATGAATTCTGGAGGCAACTAGCTGACAGGAAACGCTAGACCTCAGGTGTTATGTGGAATCTGGGCACCTGAACATAAGTGCAGGATGCTGCACAGTAACCTTTCTTTCAGTAATCTACAGTAAAAGACAAGCATGGCTGAAGGGTGGAAGAAGGCATCTAGAGTCAAGTAAGGATGATACCTGTAATACACTTTTTTCCTCCAAATTACATGTGTACATACACACACAAATATATATACATTCATACACTCGTTGATTAATTTTCACATTTTTGTATGCTATTTTTAATTGTTTTGTTGCCTATAGGTAGGAAAACCCAATAAAGTCCCGAATAAAGATGCAGAGAAAGAATGATCACACCAGGCAGAGTTTCAGTGAAAGAGGCAGGATCAGAGACAAGACTGGGATTTTACTGTGAGATGTGGCACAGAGTGTGTGTACAAGTCTGGGAGGAAAGAGTGGGAGAAACTGTGGAGAGTCAGGAGGGAGACAAGCATAATGAGGCACAGCTGCAGAAGGCTATGAAGGAGAGAAGAAGACGTTCAAACCTAGAATGGCAAAGGAGAGGGTCAGCCAGAGAGCCATAAAGAAAGACATTGTTACCTGAAAGTTAAATTTCATCCTCAGTGTTATTTGAATTACTTCAAGAGAAATATTACAGGTATTATATCCCTTCCATCACCACTTTAATAATTTATAAAAACAGAGGTTCTTATATGCCCATCACTGAAATCAGTATTTGCTGGTGGATAATTTCTGCCTCACTCCTCCGTCCATCACCTACTTATTGGCTTTGGAACTAGGACCAACCAGCATATGCATTTTTCTATAGTAGGAAAAATGAACATATTTACTGCTCTTCAGAAAGAAAATACGTAATTTCCACATTTCCAATGAAAAGGAAATTTTAAAAAATAATTCCAGAAAAAAGCCACTTCATCTTGTTTGCATGAATGTGACACTTGACGTCTTGCTGCTCACTAGGGCAATTCCCCGCCACACAAGATCAGCATTCGCAGGAGTTACAGGTGAGTGATCGAGCTGCAACATTTGCAGGCGCCCAACTCCAAAGCAGGCAGTAGGACCGTCTACCATACCTGAACTCGTTGGGCAGAAGTGACCTGAAACTATGTTTCCTTGAAATGTGAACTCCCAGGCAAGTTCTGCTTTGGTGAAAGTGCATAGAAATCTGTCCATTTCCATGTACAATACTTCAGATATGACAAAGCATCATTTTTCACAAAGAAGCAGTTCACTGAAAAATTCCTGACAGGTTTTCTTCACAGGACTGAGCTCAGTAAGAGCAGGTAACTGTGTTTGGAGCTGTTTTTTGTGAGTGAATTTAAATTTTGATAGTTTCATGATACTTGTTAGAGAAAGAAATCTTCAAGCAATGTTATTTTTTCTTTTAAAAGCATATTCATCAGCCTTGTTACAGAAAAGGTATAATGGTGGACAGCTAGGTCGTAATATGCACCAAATAACAACGTTATTGTAAATGTAAGTTATAAGAAGAGAAAAAATTGGAAAGAGCATGTGTGTCTTCTGGAGGAAAAGCCAAAACTACACCTTATCAGCAATTTAATAACTGGTCAACCAGTAGTACTCACTAACTCATGACTATTATCTACATGTTTTCCAATTTATTATATGCCAGCTGAGGCCAAGTTTCAACTGCGAACTATAGCAGCTGTCTCTGTGGAAAATAAAAGAATGTCACTTTAAATTTTTTTGCGGCATGAAAGAAATGTCAGATTCATGCTGGAGATGTACAGTGATACACATTTTTTCTGACCTGAACATGTTGCATCAATTCATGCTCATGAAAATATCATTTGTGATTTGTTTTATTCTGCTTTTTAACCAATTTCTAACCTAAAAAAAAAAAAATCTTTTCTAGCTGATCACAGTGTAAATTCAATACTAATCTCTCACAAAAAGTACTGAAAGATTTGTAGAATTTGTATTTGTAGTGGTATAGTTTGCCAATTAATAAATTTTAATAGAGAAGAAAAGAAAAAAAAAAGGAGGGAGGAAGGGAGGGAAGGAGGGAGAGAGGGAGGGAGGGAGGTGGAGGAAAGGAAGGAAACCCTCTTTTCTGTTCTTTTTCCAATTTTTTTCCAAATTTTCCGATCTTTACATCAAAAATTTTCTACATTTCTAGGGTAATGACTTCTCAAGCTATATAATTACCCAAGCTCTATCTTTATAGCTGATTTTTGGCCATTGACATATCCAGTCTAGATTCATAGAATTATTAGAGACATCTGATCTTTTAGTAACTATTTCTGGAACTATTTACTTATTCTGTGCCTGTACCCGGGAAGATCATGAAGCAGATCCTCCTGGAAACTATGCTAAGGCACATGGAAAATAAGGAGGTAATTGGTGGCAGGCAATACGCCTTCACTATGGGCAAATCCTGTCTCACAAATCTGGCGGCCTTCTACAAGGGGGTTACAGCATTGGTGGATAATGGAAGAGAAAATGACGTCATCTACCTGAACTTGTGCAAAACATTTGACATTGTCCTGCACAACATCCTTGTCTCCAAGTTGGAGAGATATGGACTTGATGGATAGACCACTTGGTGGATAAGGAACTGGATGGATGATCACACTCAAAGAGTTGCGGTCAATGGCTCAATGTCCAAGTGGAGACCAGTGACGAGTGGCATTCCTCAGGGGTCTGTATTAGGACCAGTGTTATTTAACATCTTTGTCAGTGACATGGACAGTGGGATTGAGTGCACCCTCAGCAAGTTTGCAGATGACACCGAGCTGTGTGGTACAGTCAACACACTGGAGGGAAGAGCTGCCATCAAGGGGGACCTTGATAGACTTGAGAGGTTGGCCCATGTGTACATGATGAAGTCCAACAAGGCCAGGTATAAGGTCCTGCACATGGGTTGGGGCAGTCCCCTGGGAAGAGAATGGATTGAGAGCAGCCCTGAGGAGAAGGACTTGGGGGTGCTGGTTGATGAGAAACTCAACATGAGCCAACAATGTGCACTCGCAGCCCAGAAGACCAACTGTGTGCTAGGCTGTATTAAAAGAGGGGTGGCCAGCACGTCAGGGAAGGTGATTCTGCCCCTCTACTCTGCTCTGGTGACACCCCATCTGGAGTCCTGTATTCAGCTCTGGAGCCCTCAGCATAAGAAAGACATGGAGCTGTTGGAGCAGCTCCAGAGGAGGGTGACAAAAATGATCAGAGCGCTGGAGCACCTCTCCTATGAGGAAAGGCTGAGAGAGTTGGGGCTGTTGATTCTGGAGAAGAGAATGCTCCAGGGAGACCTTATAGCAGCCTTTCAGTGCCTGAACAGGGCCTACAAGAAAGCTGGAGAGGAACTTTTGAGAAGGGCATGTAGTGATTTGACAAGGGGTAGTGGTTTTAAGCTGAAAGAGGGTAGATTTAGGTTAGATACAATAAAGAAATACTTTACAGTGAGGGTGGTAAGGCACTGGCAGAGGTTGCCCAGAGAAGTCGTAGTTGCCCCCTCCCTGGAAGTGTTCAAGGCCAGGTTGGATTTGGGCAACCTGGTCTGGTGGAAGATGTCCCTGTCTGTGGTAAGGAGGTTTGAACTAGAAGATCTTTAAGGTCCCTTCCAACCCAAACAATTCTATTATTCCATGATTCTCTTCTTCCACCAAGGTCAGCCACAATGTCTAGAGAAGATAAGCCTGATATACGACTATTAAACTAGTCTTATACTAAGTCACTATCCAGCTCTAAATAGTAGCAAAGAAACAAAAAATACCAAATTTCATCAGACTTTATTCTTCCGTTCTAATTTACAAAGAGACTCATCTCTGTATTCTTCACAGAAGTATAAAGCCTTCCCTACCTCTGATAATCCTTTTATGCTTTCACATTAATATGACAGAGTACAGAGTATTAATTATTAAATACTGCTTGTACAGTGCTGTAAATATACACTACTTTACAGAACTTTAGATAAGCAAGGGCTCCATTCCTAATGAGCTTACTATAATTAAATTCATCGTTGAATCTACATATGAAATGTAGCTGGAAGTCAAACCACACAGGAAAAATCTTTAAACCAGGCAGAGGCACAGATGTGAATCTAACTTGTTCCTGGTTTATGAAAATTAGGCATAGCAATTGTAGACCATGATTAATTATTTACTCATATATTTCATTGAACTTTTTGGCTAAGGATTTATAAAATACAGAGATACTTGCAGATGTTGCACTTTCTACATATTCAGGGAGCTGAAAAGCTGCCCTGTAATATCGAATGGTCCATAATATCTAATATGTGTAAAGTTTTTTTTTTTAAATTTATATGTTGGTTAATAAAACTACTTAATAGTATGCTTAGCATCGTAGGCACGTTACTTCAAATCAAGCTTCATTCTATCCTCAAACCTTGAATGACACTAATCCCTTTCCCTGCCCACATCATATCTGACAAATGTGGCATAGTTGTGTGTAACATGTTACTTTGTTTGAAAAGTGATACCTTTCTAGGAGTCAGTTTATAAATTATCTATGTGCTCTTCTGGGACTATTTATACTTACAGGCAAAAGGTACAGGAAATGGGGCACAAAAGAACTAGAAAAAAATAAAGAAAATTCTGTAATGCTGAGCCCTGTTCATAGACTGATATTTAAGAATTTACTGGGCACAGTAACATGCAAATGTTAAGAAAAAAAAATCTGTTCCCTATTCCCAAATCCAATTCTTAAATATAACCTCACTTACTGTTTTTTAGGTTGGCAATCACTCACTGATCACTCAGTGATTTCTTATGTGGGAAGACTTTCATCATGGACAGATGAGCAACGTCCTGAGAAGGAGTCCAGTCTCTTCTTTACATCACACCCATGAGGTTGCTTGAGGTGAAAAGCTACACAGTTAGCTGCTACTTATAATTTCATGAGAACAGCAGAGTTGTTCTACAGTCGCTTCCAGGCAATTTGGCTTCCCTTGTTACTCCACTCACTTCACTTGGGGTAACAGATCTTCCTCCTTAAATGGCTGCCCTTTGGGTGGTTTAGAGTTAAAGACAGAGGCACATAACCCTTCCACAATAGAAGGAACAGTATCGATCACCTTACATGCTGCTCTAGCATGGCAATCCAAACACAGTTGCACCCCACAGATGCACTGCTGACTGGCTCTGTGGTCACCTTCTGGGGTGGGTAGATAAGGGCAAGAAAGATAATTTGTAATCGCAAATCATAGCTGTCCTGGTCTTGATATAAATCAGCAAGCTAGGGACGAAAGACTTCGTACACATACACTATTCACTTTGCTATGCATTATGCATTAGCCATAGTGCCAGGGGGAAAAATCCTAATTGTTGGTTTCCTCAGTGAAGCTTGGCGACATACTGTTAAGCAGGAATATTTGAGTACTAACCTTGAAAATATAGGACCTCTTCGTCTAGTTTTAAGTATTATCTATACAATTTCTGCAGGAACATACAGCATTTTCATTTTTACTGGATTATCTTTTTTGGGGGTAAATTCTAGATTCCCAGCATTAAACACAATTTCATGCTTTGCTTGTTTATTTGCAGCATATGTTTCTTGGCTATAGTACATCACACACACTGTATGTGTCTTCCATAAAACAGATGCTGCAAGGAAACAAAAAGGCACGAATTTATCTTTAATGTTAGGAATATTCAACAACAGAAGAATATTAGATGCAGAATCAAAATATATGTAATTTTCACTTCCAGTGCCAATAGAAAACCACTTCTATCATAAGCTGTGGTACAAAGATGGACCAAGCTTTAGGAAGTCTTTCTTTTCAATTAGCTTAAGCATGTTTTAAACCATTTAACTTTACTCTTTAGGATTTTTATGTATTGGTTCTGCATCAATATTCAATCTTTTATTTTCACAGAAATTTACAGAAATAATCTCTGAATCCATTGCATAAAATTAAAACAACTAAGATCTATCTGACATATTTAGACTCTTATATTTTTGCAGTCATTTTGAGAAATACTTTTCTGAGAGCAGACAGTTTTGTGTCAAATAATTTCCTATGTTATCACTAATGCTTTTGTTATTACTTACATTTCTCCAGCACTGATGTGGATCTCCTTGAATACTTATTTTTAATCTCTTTTGCATTCAACACAGAACTACTCCTGCTGCTCTAAAAGATTTATAATTTACCTGGATTGTCATGTCTTCTCACAGTGTCAGGAAGACTGGTGGGGTCAGTGACATTTTGATTGCTGGTAATCAGCAGTAACATAATCTAAGCTGATGTCTTTCCTTATTTATAGATGGGCCAGTATGAAACAATGGTCACTTCTTATCATCACTAGCCTCTTGAAAGACAAAAAAGGATGAATAATGCTTATGTTTTCATTTTTTCATGAACTGATTGATCAGCTGGAGGAGTTGCAGGATTCCTAACTCACAGTCCATTCAACTTTTCTTGACTCATCAAATCATGACAGGATTTTTCAAATGAAAGCAGAGGTAGTATTTCTTTTTTCAGTAAAAGATCTTCATGTGAGTTTGACAGGGAGCAACATTAGATTTCCTTTCTGAAGGCCTAGATGAATTACATTATCTGACACTTCACCAAATGTTTCTTGATATATTTAAAGAATTTTTTTTTCCTGCATTACCATTACAGAATCACAGAATCAGAATGGTAGGGGTTGGAAGGGACCTCTGTGGGTCATCTAGTCCAACCCTACTGCCGAAGCACGGTCACCTACAGCAGGCTGCACAGGACCTTGTCCAGGCGGGTCTTGAATATCTCCAGAGAAGGAGACTCCACAACCTCCTTCGGCAGCCTGTTCCAGTGCTCCATCACCCTCAGAGGGAAGAAATTCTTCCTCATATTCAGACAGAACTTCCTGTGCTTCAGTTTGTGCCCATTGTCCCTTGTCCTGTCGATGGGCACTACTGAAAAGAGCTTGACCCCATCCTCCTGACACCCACCCTTCAGATATTTGTAAGTATATATAAGGTCCCCTCTCAGCCTTCTCTTCTTCAGGCTGAACAAGCCCAGCTCCCTCAGCCTCTCCTCGTAGGGGAGATGTTCCAGTCCCCTCACCATCCTTGTAGCCCTCCGCTGGACTCTCTCCAGTAGCTCTTCATCTTTCTTGAAGTGGGGAGCTCAGAACTGGACTGAGTACTCCAGATGAGGCCTCACTAGGGCAGTGTAGAGGGGAAGGAGAACCTCCCTCGACCTGATGGCCACACTCCTCCTAATGCACCCCAGGATCCCATTGGCCTTCTTGGGAGCCAGGGCACACTGCCGGCTCATGGTTAACCTGTCGTCCACCAGGACACCCAGGTCCCTCTCCGCAGAGCTGCTCTCCAGCAGGTCCACCCCAAGCCTGTACTGATGCATGGGGTGGTTCCTCCCCAGGTGCAGGACCCTGCATTTGCCTTTGTTGAACCTCATCAAGTTCCTCTCTGCCCAACTTAGCCTGATTTTGAAGAAATTTTCTGTGTGAAAGGGAGGGTGAAAAAAGTTATATTTCTTAAAAGAAGAATGTGCTACTTAACCTGTTGTGAGCCATTCATCTTCAAATACTGTTATAGCCAAAAGTTGGCTGTTTATCAGAAATAAGATGCTTCTTCCTGTGCATACTTTAGCTGACAAATGCACTCCTTGTGTGTATTCAGCAAGCATTTCCCACTTCTAACTAATGAAACTCCACATTAACTCATATCGAATGTGAGCACCGTACCTCAGTAAAGAATGCAAGGCTCCAAATGTGGGACTCATGGGAAGGACGTAATGATTTTCTGTATCCCTAAATGGGTGCTATCACTGTCTAACTTACATGAGATAAAATACTAAGAGATGTTTCCAAATCAAAAGATGTTCTCAAATACAAATTATTTCCTTTTTATTACTTACTATTTTTTTTAAGGACCGCATCCTGTTAATGTGTGTGTAGTACAAGTTGGTTTGTGAGCACCCTTTGGTTCAGTACCTCACATGTTAAGGTATGAACAGCCTATCATACGTCTATGCATACCCTCATCACAGGAATCTCACAGGTGCTGAGGAGAGGAAGTAAAACTGACAAAGGATTGATTATGCTCTGTGCATGTATGAGAGTGGATTTGCTCAGGAAAGGATTCTAGTGTAATCTGAGTCTGGAGTTGACGAGTGTAGAGGCTAATACAGAATAATAGATCAATTTTATTTTATCCCTCATTCTATTAAGCATTCTACTAAATATTTTCAGACTGCTAAAACAAAACAAAAAAACCCCAAATTATAATTTCATAGATAAGCAATATAGTAGATTTCAAGCTCAAAAGCCTTCACTACCTCAAATTCTGAAATTCTTACACAGAAATTCGAAATGAACTCATGAGCGTTCCAAAACTCTGGAATTGTCCTTCTAAATATTCAGTAAATGCATTTGTTAAAAAAAAATGGCTGCTGTGGAAGAAGAATAGGCATGATAAAACTAGATGATACAATTCATTTGTCATCCTCATTAAGAAGCAGGTATTACAATCTATTGATTATACACAATATATAAACTTTCACGAAGAGTATAAATGAAATGTGCACTTTATGTACATGTATACCGGTATAAGTAAATATAATACATTTTTCCATTTCATCAGCCAGAAGTTGAAGCTTTAAACTTTTGAAGAAACAAAATGAAATACAGCCCTCTCCCAATGTTGCTTACCAGATCATAATCCTGTGCAATCTATCCACACATAACATAACAATAAAATTGAACTTTGATTCTTGCAATCACGTCATACTTGTTTATTTAAAGGTCAACCATTACTCTTAGAAATAAACCCATTAAAATGTTGTGACATAAGGATGTAAATTACAATGCATCTAAATCTGAAGTTATTATTTAAGCATCAAGCAACACTGAAGACGTGACTAAAAACTAAATAAGATTCATCAGTATTCAGCTGGAAAATCAGGATCAGTGAGTGAGTACGGTTTTTTTGAGCAGTCTGATACAGTTGGGCCTCAAAATTTGGAAACTTCATGAGACCACGTTTTTTAAAAACCTCTGGTATTTTCTGATATTCTGTTTCCTTTTTAAGATACGCATGGTCCTCTGAATGTGGCTTGGCTGTAGCCAGCCATCTCATAATTATTTAGGTAGGAAAATTCAGTAAAACAAGGAAAAAATACCTCTGTGTGAAAACAACAGTCAAAACAATGTATCTGTACTGTATCAATTTGAAATGCTAGCTTATTTTATTCTGATTGCTCAGTGGATATATTCCTCATCCTCTTCATTAAAACAAGCTCACTGGAAAAAATGGAAAGGATTATATTCAAACAACATGGATAAAATTCATACCTAAAAGCAAATGTAAAAAAGAATCAGCTGTCTTAGAAAAAGTCATGAGGGCTTCTGTCTAAGCAATGACAGTGGATCTAGAGACTGAGTTTGCAAGGGACTGAGAGGAAAGATGAGCTCAGACCAAAACAGATGCTGAGACAAAGTGCTTAAATTAACAAGGGAATACAGTATCTGTCATCAAAGTGTGAGCTAGTAGCATGTGATCTATTTAGTCTAGCAAAACAAAGGCTTAGAGGGAATAAGACTGCTGTGTACAAAGCCATCCAGAGGAGGGCTTAAGCTTTGGGGCGGAAGATGATCTGTTTAAGTAAAAGGATATATAAAATCATGACTGTGAATATATTTATCCTAAAAATGTAAGAACAGTCAGGAACGTCAAAGCTTAAAAATTTATATATTTAGCAATGGACATAAAACATAAAAGGAAAACTTTGTATTACTGTGAAAGTGCGAAACACAGGAAACTGTTATTTGGCTGTGGCAAGAAAAAATTGTCAAAATATGATGCTGAGGCCTTGGTTGTTGTGTTTCTTTATATATTTTAATTTTTTATTTTGGCCATTGAGAAGGTCAGTTGTGATCAAGTGGCTAACACAACATCATTGACAAAGATGTAAGACTCCTACCTATGAGCAGAAAGAACAGTTTGAGAGCGGTCAGATTTTTTAGTGATTTTTCAAATGACTGCACTTGATAAAATTTACCAGGGCTACTTAAAGTGAGGAGGTTTTCTTTGAGAACTTAGAGAGGTGTCTGAACTTCCAAACCAAATCACTCTTACTGTCTTTAAAAGTTGGGGAGGTAGTGAGAAAGAAAACCTGGAAAATCAAGGCCATGGATTTGGCTGGCTTATTTTCAATTCCTGGAAGCAGGAAATGTTGCAGACTATTATGGGCTATCAAAGTCACACAGACCAGTGACAGCTTTAATATTTGCCGCTGGTGGAGAATGCAGCAGAATATTTTGTAGTAGATATATATGTATGTGTGAATCCGCATGTTGAATGAGTGTGTGCACATGTGGCAGCAAAGATGTAAGAGGACAACAGCAACCAAAAGAAGAACAGTGTGGCTTTCTGTCTAGATAATATTCCCAAGGCAAGAGTATTACATTATTATACATAAAAAAGAAAAAAAAAGGCCATTGCATTTTGAGGGGCTTTGTCAATGCACCAATTTTCATTAACAGCTCAGGCTGCCATAGCTCCTGCTCTGCTGAGTTTGGGGATAAGCCAGTGAAATGCTCACAGAGGCCCACTGTGCAGGAGCAAGACAGCAAAGAACTCCACAGTGCATTTGCTGGTTTTATTTGTCAACTCAGAAAATCTTCTTCATTTAATCTCCTTGCAACAAGAGGAATCTAGGCACACAGTTATATGATAATTTTTTACCATTCATCTGAAAAATAATATCACAGGACACCATGGTGTCCACCAGTTTGGGCTCTCAATCCCATGTGTCATATGCCTGACTCTGGCCCCTTGGGGTTAGCCAGGGAAATCTCCAATGGGGTTACAGCACCAGCACAGTACACCTCCTCCCCCAGTCTGTTGTGAAGCTGGGCTTGCTTGAAAGTGCACCATCTATTCTAAGTACAAGGGAGTAGTAAGGCTTAGAAAGATTTTAGCAAGAGTTATACAGTTCTGGTGGGAATGGACATCAACATCCCCAAGGTAAGAGTCACCCTTGATGGAGATCATAACAGGAGGTGATTAGCTGCCAACACAGATTTATCACAAAAAAAGTCAGATAAAGCCAATCTAATTTTCTTCTACAATTAGTAAAGAGGACAGGTAAATACACAAGTAGTAGACATACACATGATGCTAGTAAGAATCTCAAACTGTCTCACAGGATGTGCATTTAACAAAATTAAGACAATGAATTCTAGATGTAACTATTATCAGATGGGTACAAAACTGTGTTGTAAAGCTGTTCTCAGAGGGTGTCTACAAAATCTTCTTCTGTGTATGGGTTTTATCATAAATGTCTACAATTCAGCTGATGTAAGGGGAAATAGTTTAATTAATTACTTGCATGACATCATTGATTGTTCCATGTGTGTTGGATTAAGAAGAGCTTGAAAAATTGAAATGTTCCGAGATCACTGAGAATGCAATTTAATATGGAAATGTGAAATTTTATCTATAGGTGAGAAAATTATTTTCATACATACAGGATGGAGAATGAATAAATAGTTTACAATATCACCGAAAGAATTTGTGTGTCATACTGTGATCAGAAACTGAACTTAAAACAATTTCATCTTACCGTTGCACACATTCAAATACCATGTGATGTCTGAGCAGAACACCTGACATAATAGAAGAGAAAAAATCTTATATTGTTTTCATGGTTTGATGAGCCTCAAACAGAATAATGTTCTTCATTTTGGTTACTATATTTTACAAATTATGAGACCATCTGAGAAGAGATGACATGAAAGCAGTGAGGATGCTCAGAAGTCTACAAAAAGTGGAATGCTACAAGGAAAGTTTGAGAAGAGTGGAATTATTTAGGCTAGAGAAAACAAGATATAGAAAATAGGTAATAATTCATAAAAGATGCATACAAAATACAGAGGAAGATAATAAAAGTTTGCTCATGTCCGCAAAGAAGTAGTATTTTACTTAAAGCAGAAACAAGTGAGGTTTAGGTTAGGAATTAAGAAAAATGTTCTAACAGTACATACAGGTAAAAAACCTGATATAGATCACTTTTAATGTCTCCAAAATGGAAAGATTTTAATAACAGTTTAAACGGATATCTTTCAAGAGTGACAGAAATACATTATATTTTCCCTTGGGATACTGGTGTTGCTTAAGCAAAAATACTTTCCAGAACGTTTTACCTATGGAATAAAAAAAGGATATTAAACAGTAAGGTTTGACTTACCTTTCAAAGTAGAGTCATGGTGTCAAAAATCTCAATCATACTAAGACACAGTTTGACACATCAGTGAAAGAAATGATCGTGCTCTTGATTTTGGGGTACTGTACTCTGTTTTCCACTGGGTAATCGGGGCAGTTGTGCAAAACTTGGCTTTGATATGTTTTCAATCAGCTTCATCTAAAGCCTGTTGAAGACAATGGAAAAATTCAGACTTCGCTCAGGTTTTACAAGCCTCCTCCAGTACGTCATAGCTCAAGCAGTTCAATTGAATTAAGTGTATCAATCTGAAGAGTATAGGACTACTCACTCAAAAAATGAGTGGTAGCATTTGACGTGAATGATTACTGGAAGATCACTTCAGTTTTATACTGAATTAATATGAAACGAGTGAAAGATGGACTTGAGGCTAGAAGTTTAAAAGGAGTTTGACAATGTAATAACCAATCCCAGTGACTTTCAAAGAAGCTGGAACTTTATTACTGTAATTACTTTTGAGCACCCTATGTCACACAAGAAGTGTAAGAGTTGTGAGTTAAGATGCAGGATGTGTGCAATTCTCCCTCTCCTTTCTTTGGGATCCACAGACACAAAAATTCCAGTTTAAACCCATAGCAAGAATGCACCAAGTTAGTTCAAAGGAATTGATTTAATGCCAGTTCAGAAAGGACCCATGTAGGTACACGCATTTCTTATCAAAATTGTAAATTGAAGTGTTAAACTGCAAAGATCCCAAAGCATCAACAGAGGGTTATAGAAAGTTCCAGGGGTCTCCTATAGCAAAATACTCTGTTTTAAAAATTGTTCAGAACATTTTCTGCTCTTTAAAATTTATTTTCAGGTGTACTTCCTAATCTGAAATTTATTTTACAGCTATAGCTGGTGATTTCTTACATTTCCAGATTTGTCTTAATTATGAATATGAATAGATTTCATTGCAAGTTACTTGAAATGTTCCATTTTGATTTAATAAAAATTTCCAGCACTTTTATATTTATTTTCCATTTAAACTGAAAAGTACAGAATGCCATCCTCTCCACCATATGTCCAAATAATTTCTTTGTAGTGTATTTAAACTCTCCAGACAGACAGTGTACCACCTTTTTGTTCAGGGTGCATCTTGATTTGGCTTTATTCACTGATGATGCTATTTAACATCACCGTAATGTAGATCCTATGACTACATGATGTGTTTTACGGTATTTTATTTCAGATTGCCCGTGATCTAATCTTTTTAACTCAATACCTTTAGCAGCTGAAGCACATTCGATGTGCTTCTGGACAGCATCTTCCAGCCCAGCTTCACGCATAAGGAATTCACTTTGTGCACTCTAAGACCATTCTATGATTTAAGCAAATGTGAGGAGAATTGGAAATTTTCTTCATAAGTTCATGCCTGGTCTGAAATAAACACTAATGTACAAACACCCTCTGAAAGGCAATTCCCAAGTGTAATTTTTTGTTAAGCAAAAGCAAAATATCTTTGGAAAAATGTCCAAGGGAAATTAAAAATAAGCAGCACTACATGAGTACCTACTTTATACTAATACATAACTAAAGTGGCTACAGGATGTCTTTCTTTAAATTTACTATATCCACAAGCTATCATTCTAAACATAACCTCTTACTCTGTTCAGTTCTCTTCTCAGTAACATTTCTCTCTCAAACATTTCCTGAAAAATCTATCACAAGAGCCATCATCAAAGACAACAACAAAAAGTCAGAGCTTCTTAATGAAGCACTAGGGTACACTGGAGTGGACTCTAGAAGGTCTGAACAATAACTATTAATTACTACATTTTGCTTTTCACACTTCAAGTTTCTAGTAAGTCAAGTTCAGAAACAACAGTTGTAGAAGTATTCACAGTAGGTGATAGGAAAAATGCCTAACCCTGATTGAAGTAAATTAATTAGAAACCACATCAATACACTTACTAGTACCAGCCCTACAAGTTATCCACAAGTTATTCATAAAAAGTTCTGAAAACTGCTCTTAACAATGCATTTATATGTGATTTACTACTGTTGGATGAAGCCTAGGGGATATGAGAGCATGCATCACTTTGTTTAGATATCTAAGCAGCCTTGCTCAACTTGAGGAAATTCTCACATGGCCAGTATTGCCATTGTGAAAAAAATGCTTGCAGGCCTAACATTTTAGAATGAGCTTTTTTATTTTAAAAAGATAATGTATAATTTGCTGAACAGGAGACAGCAGTGTGATGCAAACAGTAGAAATATTTTATGAGTAATCATTTTTTAAAATTCAGATTCATTTTTTATCTTACATAGAATGATCTAAACATAATAGTCATTATTACCTCTTTAGTTATGTTTCAGAATGATGCACTTGCTTATTGGCATATTAAAAACAGTATCAAGCTAGGGGAGATTTGCCTTCACTATTCCCCAGTGGAAAGCCTCTGTTTCAATTACACCCGTGTATCTATACAGCCATTTAAACAGACACAGAGAGCAGAATTTTCTGCTACATTTATTAAATAAGACCTTAGTTTAAGGGAAAAACCTGCCAACTATTAAGCAGATTCTTTAATAGAAACCTGTTTCTAATATGTGTTGATTTGGACAACGGATGATTCATGAAATGACACCTTAATTATTTTAACAAGAGACTTGACGTCTTATTTTTCATTTTCATGGCTTCAACTTTTATACCCCATGTAAAAATTTAACCTTTCAGAAAATATTACTGTACAGAGACTGTAAAACTAGAAAAAAAATGGCAGGCTTGCCCCTAAAAAGGAAATGTTACCAAGATGTGTGCATTGCTGATTTATCTATAAGAATTGATAATCACGCTCCGGTTGCCTCCCTGGCACTTACTCTACTGATTGCCTCCTGCTAGTTTTCCTACAGGTGGAGGATCACATTGAGCATTGGGAAGGTCGCTCCAGTTCCCTCAGTCTTACTGCTTTTGTGCTGCCAGGAAGGCAAGGAGAGTGCCTGATGTGTGCTGCCAAGAACACCAGGAGGAAGCCAGCGAGTCTTCTCAGGACCTTCATTCCAATGGGACTCTTAGGGGTCTGGAAAGATCCTATTGTTCCATCCTGAAAAATAAAAATCTGAAGATCAATTACAGAGCACATGCCAATTAAAAAACTTCAACCTAACTCTTGTACATTACAAGCAAACCAGTGATAATCAATCCCTAGTCCTAGTACCCTTCCTATATTAAAAGCTTTTCAAAATTAAGAGAAAATCACTGAAGCATTCAGTTGTACTTTTTTTGTGTAAAATTGAACTTGGAATTAGGGATCGAACTGATGGAAAATCCTGTACTTGGGACTGAGACCATGATGAGTTTCACAGAATCACAGAATTACAGAATCACAGAATAGTAGGGGTTGGAAGGGACCTCTGTGGGTCATCTAGTCCAACCCCCCTGCCAAAGCAGGGTCACCTACAGCAGGCTGCACAGGACCTTGTCCAGGCGGGTCTTGAATATCTCCAGAGAAGGAGACTCCACAATCTCCCTGGGCAGCCTGTTCCAGTGCTCCGTCACCCTCAGAGGGAAGAAGTTCTTCCTCATGTTCAGATAGAACTTCCTGTGCCTCAGTTTGTGCCCATTGCCTCTTGTCCTGTCGCTGGGCACCACTGAAAAGAGCTTGGCCCCATCCTCCTGACACCCACCCTTCAGATATTTATAAGCATTTCTAAGGTCCCCTCGCAGCCTTCTCTTCTTCAGACTGAACAAGCCCAGCTCCCTCAGCCTCTCCTCGTAGGGGAGATGTTCCAGTCCCCTCATCATCCTTGTAGCCCTTTCAAATGTAAACATGGATTTCAAGTTAGCAGCTGTTTGCTGTAAGATACACTTGCAAAATTCTAGTAAATAAATTTTAAATTAAAATATCTTCCACTGAAGGAATTTAAAATGAAGGCATAGTTTTCTGGAGCTGGGGAGGGGGTGGTGGGTTTGAGTGGGTTTTTTGTTGGCAGATTAGTTACTCCATTTTTAAGCCCTTCCACAGAAATCTCTATATTCTTCTTTGGGCATAGAAGAATGGGATGAAAATCCATTCCTATTCTATGCATTTATCTTTTCAATTGATCCCTGGAGTCAAACAGAATCATTTAGGGTGCATTCTTCTTTCTCTGAGGGTGTCAACGTCTGTCAGTTAGACACTAGAAGACTAGAAATAAAGGGCACTTGACATCATCTAAATCAACCGTCTTTTAGTCCAAAACCATTGTCTCTTGTCCTATCATTAAACACCCTGGTAAAAAGTCTCTCTGTCTTCCTTATAAGTCCCCTAGAAATACTGAAAGCCACAATAAGGTGTCCCTGGAGCCTTCTCTTCTCCAGGCTGAACAGCCCCAACTCTCTCAGCCTTTCCCCACAGGAGAGGTGTTCCAGCCCTCTGATCATTTTTGTGGCCTCCTCTGGACCTACTCCAACAGGTCCATGTCTGTCCTGTGCTGAGGGCTCCAGAGCTGGATGCAGGACTCCCGGTGAGGTCTCTCCAGAGCGGAGCAGAGGGGCAGAATCCCCTCCCTCGCCCTGCTGGCCACGCTGCTGGGGATGCAGCCCAGGGTACAGTTGGCCTTCTGGGCTGTGAGTGCACACTGTCGGCCTATGTCCGGCTTCTCATCCACCAGTATCCGCAAGTCCTTCTTGCAGGGCTGCTTTCAAACCATTAATCATTCAGCTTGGACTTAGACTGGTGATTGCCCCAACCCAAATACCAGCACCTGATACTCTTCTGGCAGTGGATGGTTTACCGTCGCCTCAAAATTTGTGTAAGTGTTCTAAAAATACAGAGAACAACACAGTGTCATGCTGATAACCTTATATTCCGATAAAGAGTGTGTAAACACTTGGCTATATAACCAGTTGGCTATATTTTACCTCAAGGAAATCTAAAAAGCCATAGTTACCACATAAAATACAGTCCATGATATCCTGCGCTTGAATCTTCAACACCCATTTACTTGGTCATAAGATTCCTAGAAATATTTTGGTTCACCTGGTGCTGTTATATCATTTCTACTAAATTGTAATACTTGGTAATTCTGGGGAAGTATGATACTCAGTGTAGTACTCAATGATGTGTATTAGACATGAAAACAAGCAAAATGTATGGGTCAAATCCTCTTCACCTGACCTCTCTGACAAGAAACATGAGACACACGGTTCTGACTTACTCCATGTATTCCTACTACATATATATAAACATATAATTTATCTGTTTGAGTTAATGATAGTATAAATTGTTGGGCATTGTAATTCTCACTATATATATAATTAATTATGTAAATATCTATACTTTTGCAGATAGCTATACATATACCCATGTGTGTTTTACATGTTGTTTTCTCATATTCTACCTATACTGTTCATGTTTGCCATGCTTAATGTGTGTCTGTTACTAAATTGGGAAACACTGAATATAGCAAAAAATGATAGTTAAATTATAATACAGAAGATCTGAGAATAAAAAGTGCCAGTTTTGACACTCCAATAAAATGTGTATAATTTAATAAATTATAGAGCACCAGTTCTAGCTCTATCTAGCATTAGTCTTATGCTTATAGTTTCTGATTGCACAAACTTCAGAAGACTGAACTGTCACATAAAGGAAAAAGTAAACCATGTTAATTATGTGGTGGATCAGCTGTTTCCCAGATGGGATGTAAAACAAGACTTTGTTTTATGATTATCAAGGCTCTTATGGCACTATGTAAGTATGGATGTAGGTTTATTTCAAAATACCAAATTGGACAAATGAATATCGTAGACCTCATTTCTGACACAGTTCACATTACAACTTTTAATCGAAGATTTAGGTGCTTTGAAAGGTGTATCATTTGGATGAAGGTGATAAAAATCTTGTTGGTCTTCTGCCTCTTACAACTAAGTAAGTTTAAATTTAGTAATTAATATTTATAATTCTCTTGGAGATTCTTTGATTAAATGTGCCTTGCAGTAGCCACCAGCCACCATTGCTGTAATTGTTCTCTTTTAGTTTGGCAAAGAGCGTTTTTCTTTGTTTTTTCATTCAGAGAAAAAAAGTGTAGATGAGGCATACTTGAGTTCTTGGCATTAGAAATACCAATCATATCATCTATGTCATCATTCAGAACTCACTAGAGAGATTACTTAGGTACATACTTTACTACCATTTATCGGTGAAGCAGAAAAATCAGGCAATTAGAGATGAGGTACTGTGAAGACAATTAATGTTTGTTCTCATCTGTTTCAGAACAGATGGTGCATGAAGGCATTTGAACTTCAGTGGTGTTGTAGCAGGTAAAGAAAGGTTGTACAGAAAGAAGGAAGATCCCTAATTAATCCTGTGGCCGCAGGAATCTTTCACATCCAATGAGCTACTGCAGACACTGTACAAGGTAAGTTACTTTACCAGTAGGTCTCCTTAGCCACCTTGGGTTGTTTTCCTGCATTGGACCTCAGAGGTTGACATCTTCTTGATTCATGCTATCACAGAATAGGTTTAACCACAGTCCAGCTTCTAGAGAATATGTTCTATTAAAATGCAGCAGTTTAGCAATGAAACAGATTGGATTTGGGCCTTAACTCTCTCCTTGGCCCCAAGCTCTCTAAGCACCAATATACAAACATATAAAATTGAAGCCAAAAAATGGGGCAATCAGCTACAATATGGTGACATAAATAAACATCGGCAAAGCTCCTGAAGAAAACACTACCCACGAACAGCTAAGAGACATATGTTTTAAGAAAAAGCAGAAGTATAAAGAAGCAAAGCAGAATAGTTCAAAAGTTACCATAATTCATCCTCTTATGCTTATGCTTAAAGTATTATCTGAAATCTATTAATTTAGACAATTTTTCCCCACACTCTCACATCATTCAGTATGTGGAATGGATGGTGTTTACTTAATGAGCAGCTATTCAAGATATTGTTTCCCCCATGTGGCTCCAGGCTTTATTTATTATGGGAAAGTTAAATCTACTCTAAGGGCAGAATTAGAAATTTTCTCATGGTCTAAGCCACTCTCCAAATAAGTACCTGAATGCTTTACAGACGTAGGTTTTGACAAGGTCCTGTCAGGTTTTTAATCCATGGTCTACATTAAGATGGCCTTGAGAGGACTTCTCCTCTGGAACAGTAGTACTATTTTACTTTTAACTTCACATGACAAATCACCAATCCAAGGAAGAGAGAGTGTACAAATTTTCAATTTTTGGCAATGAAAACTGTAAAAGTGCAAATATCTCAAAAAGGTGAGGTACATCAGTTCGTTCCCATAGGGAAATGCTTCTCAGGGAATGAAGTAAGTGTCAGGCAGATTTAAAAAAGGAAATGCAATCAGTCTTCCCATTGATTTATATTTATCCTTATCTAATTCTGTATATAATTTAAATTTAGATCCATGTACCATCTACTGCTACAATTTCCATCCACTGGAAATTAAAATCCAGTTGTTTACCTCATGCTGAATTATTCTATTTACAGATACTTCATTTATGATTAATCAGAAATTGCAGTTGAGTGAGCTGGGTATATGCATTAATAATGCACATTGATGGAGCCCACTAATCCCAGCCCATAGATTTTAATGACCTCAAAGTCCCTCACTGTGTATGTGCAGAAATTTTGCTTCCAAACAGGTTTGTTTTACCTCACTTCCTACTCAACCCTGTAATTGGCTACTCAATTCCTAATTAATATTAGTGACTCAGTTTACCCTGGGGAAAATATTCAACAAAGAAAAAGCTAACGATTGCACATGGCTCATTAAAGTCACATTACTTAAAGTATTTGAGATGCTACTTCAAAAACATAAATAACTCTTTAAACTAGCTGCGTCACCTTCCTCCTTCAGTGTTTCCAAGTTCTGTACAAAAGCTGTATGCTGTGTATTTAGGAAAGAATTTAATCTTGTGCCTTAGTCACTGTCAAAGCACACTCCTGAAATTTACTTTTTCATACTACATTTCTGAGAACTAAAATCATAGTTATAGATTAGAATACCCATAAGCTGGAAGGGAGAATGGATTTTTGAAATACATCTTAAAGGATTAACGAAAATATTTTATTTCAGTTTTGCATATTCTCTTCAGTAAATACCAGGTTCAATGAACACGTACTGCCAAATCCATAACTTGACCTGCGTGACTTGGTACTAAATACACTAACAGAAATGAAAATAAGCAAAACCTTTAAATTCAGCATTCTTCAGCCTCTCTGGAAGTCCTGAGTTACAGAAGTCTTCTGAGACAGGTTAGAGAAAACATGCTTAAAGATAAGATCCACAGATGCCAGTGTTAAGGCTGCCTGTGCAAGTAAGCAGAAACTTCTGAAGAGAATCTCACAGTTTGTATGTATCTAGATGCTCTTTGGTACTTAGATACTCTTAGTTTTAAATATCAGATATCTGTATATATCAGGATATGCATCAGTGAAACATCTCCAGAAGGTCCATGCCCAATCAAGCCTTACCATTGTCACAAAGCAGAAGGATGATTACTGTGGCAGTCTATGCATCAAGGACATGGAGGACATATTCACACCTGTCCATGACTAGCTTATAACAGAGACATGGACTCTGAGCCTGACGCAAAGTCTTGGGTGGTTTGAGTCGTACCCAGAGGTATGAATTTACTCATTTTCAGAATATAGCCCTGGGGTGGTATAGGAGGAGAGGTGTGATCTAAAGAAAATCATGAATGGCAAAGAGCATGAATCGGATGTGTGAAGACCCACATCCAGGTCAAGGTGAAAAATGTCACTGTCTCTGAAAATTTTTTTCTCCAAAAGAAAAAGGTGTTTGGAGAAGGTAGTGGCAGGTGAGGTAAGAATTGACAGAAACAGCCCAAATTCTTTAGACTGTCAAATGAAGCCAAAATGGGGCAGGGGTTGCAGTGTTTTTAGGCATAAAGCTGTAGGAAGTAGTCTGCACCTATAAGAAACTTGACAGTTGCAGAGAAGAGGACACTGCGTTCTCTGGTATCAGCCCAGCTGCCTGGGATAGCAGGAGAGAAAGTGCTTGCAACACCCACGCAGCATCTCAGAATATCAATGTGATGTCTGTTCGGCTCTCCTCTGCTCAGCTTAGGGTCACCCCTGGGAAAAATCCCCCCTGTTTCGAGCACAGAACTAATTACTTCTACATTGCTGGACAGAGAAAGGATCAAAATGCCCAATTGCTTCTGGAGTCTCAGGAGGAGCAGAGACTCACTAATATCCCTCTGCACCTGCGAGAGTGACAGACCACTTTATAAGCTTCAGCATTGATTAGCTGCTGTAGGTAGTTTTTTCTCTCTGTGTGAACCTAAGCACTGGCTGGTTCCAAGCAAGGAACTGAAGAATTAAATCTATTTACTGCCAGTATATATTTCGTATCACTCCCAGGAAAGACTTCAATATGCAATACCCAGGGAATAATTTTTGTCAGGTGGCCTTATTACCATTATTATTTGTTTCATATTGTTCTCAACATATTTGTGCTAAGATCTAGACCTACCTAAATGACTGTGTAGGACACAGGTTCAGTCCACACCCAGAAAAGACAGTCCTTTTTCTTTTTGATGAGCGGTCTGGATATTTCTGAATACTTAATTACCGACTCCTACATTTTCTAACTACTCTGCAGAGAAACTTCTGGATTTATCAGTAAACTTTAGACACTCATTGGAACAAATTAGGAATTTGGTAAAGGCGTGATTTTTCTGTAGTTTTGGTATGCTCAGCAAGGATCAGGTTTATATTGTAAGTTTGTAATTGATATTCCTTTTTTTTTATTAATAGTTGGTAAACAAATAGTGTTTTGTTTCTGGCTTATAACAGAAAATCAACACCAAAAATAATATAAGAATAAGTACAGGAAAATCAAGAATGTAAGCAGTAAAATGCCTTTTGAACTCTAACAGAATTTCTTCTGCAGCAGTTGGTTTCAGTGAAGTTAATGATTTCAAAAGGTCTTGACCAATATCCTAAAAACCTTTTAGCAGTACAGTATAAATTCGCAAATACAAATTTAAGAATAATACAGGAGTTGGAAGAAACTTTGTGCACATTAGTGTACTAAAAGAAAAATCTGCTTCCATTTATGACCTTAGCTAGCATAAAAATTCATGTATATTTATAGCACCTTAGAAACCATGTCCCCTTAGTAGCAGCAAGGTTCAATGGGAAAATTCATGGTGTGATAGCATAATGTGCTAATAGCAACAACTATACCTGGCCGAGTCTGTTAATTGTGTCCCTCTGGATATGGGACCCTCATTTGAACACCTTCAAATTGTCCTAGACTGTGTGTGCCTGGAGCTATTCCAAGCTCATTCCACTTCACATATGCTCTAAAAATAAACTCAGAGTATTGCACTTCATTCATTTAAAAGCACTTACAAGTGGTATGCTTAGTTTGGGGATTTAGTGATGTGAAATACTACAAGTACAGTGTAGTTACTTTCCAGATAGCTTCTAGGTGTAATTTGGGAATGAGGCAATTAACCACATTATAAATATGTTGAGTACATTCACAGTGCCGTGAAACTTTCCTTACAAATACACATAATCCAGAAGACAACCTTAGTGTCTCTAGTACAGTGGACCTTACTGTCCTCTGATGTCTATCATCTCACATGAAGGACATATGTAGGAATAGGTGACTACTGTTGCTATCTTGACATCTCATTTCTCTGCATTTGTGGCAATGTCTTAAGGCTATTAGCTAAGTAGTTGTGCTCCACTTGGTGTATTAAGCTTACATATATTAAGAAATTCCTCCCCAAGCAGTTCTGAGACAAAAGACAACAGGTTAGTACAAGCATCAGAGAGGAACAGCTCTGGATACTGGAGGGACTGCTCTGTGTTGTCAGTTGCAGTGACAGCACACCAGCAACAGAGCCATTACTTTCAAGAAACATAGTTTTCACAGGAGTGATTTCTATGGCTTTTGAGTTGTGTGACATGTAAAAGCAGCATACAGTATAGTGGCCTTCGGTAGATGAATGGTTAAAGTGTTCAAAACATCATCTAAAGTATTGCTTAATGGAAGTATTGCAGTCTCTCTCAAACATTTTCTTTAACTTTTCCCCAAAATAAATGAATCCTTTAAAATCCACTTTGGACAGATTCTCCCTTTTTCTCACACTTGGGAAACCATTTGTGAAGGAACAGGGCAACATCAATCTTACCAAACCAGATAGGCAGAGGTTCGCGTTAAAAGGGGTAAAAAAGTCTGATAAGTGGCAAGAGGAAAGTCTTCCCATTGAGTCATGAGGTTCAGAACGGATCCCATTGTGTTCTAAACTCTCTCATAGAGGAGTCTAGGTGCGGCTGGATCCACTCCTAGTCCCAGACTTAGTCAATGGATTATGTTTAAGGGGTGAAGTAGGCAGCCACTTCTCAGATTCAACGTTTGTCAGAGCCCTTCCAGGACTTTTGCTGAAATAGTTTTGCAAAGTTGAAACAACAGGTAATTTATTCAAGTGACAGGTATCACGGATTTGGGATTGCTGTTGATAAATTCACTGTCTACAAAAGTAGAGCTCAAGATAATAGTTTAGCGCTTTAGTTAACAATCTGTTCCTGGGCATATGTCTGACAAAGTCAGAGGCGCGACTCTTACCAAAAAGGTGTCCTTTCTTCGGGGGAAAGAGGGATTCGGGCCTATTGACCCATCCGTCAGGTAAGGTTTTCACTTGGGTTCTCCACCCAAGGGGGTTTTCAAGTGCCAGTTTTTATAGGTTTGAAAATCTTTTCGTGAGGTGGGACTAAGTCAATTATTATGTGTCATTTTGCTCTTGGCATGGTATGTTGTGTTGTCGGAAGTGGGACTCAGCAGTTTAACACGCTTTCAGAGCAAGCATCTTGGTATGTGCTCAGGGGGGGCCATGTGTTTTTTATCTGAAGCAACCTCTGGCTACGCAGCCTCCATCGCATCCCAGAGATCACTTGATTTACAGTGATGGGCTGTCCCCCATTACTGCTGTCTGATAAGTGCAAGTCAATTGCTCCCTTTGTTAACTCTTTGGCTCTTGACGCCTGAGTCCAAGCATGTCTTTCGTCTTGCATTGACAAGTCGAGCAACACCATCAACCCACACAGATATACACTTGATGCACTCTGATATGCAGAGATAATGCAGGCTGAAAAGGTATGATGTCAGACATCTACGGCTCTGAAATGTGGAACTTCCAGCTTGAAAAGTAACAGCTTCAAGTACTTCCAAGAAACTGAAGGAAAAGAGGTTGAAAATGGAAAAAAATACGGGGAGGGTGGGGGAGAGAAAAGGAAGATCTGTAACAGAAATTGCTTCTACTGCCTTAATACATCACAAGTTGAGTTACCTATCAGCTGCACAGGTGCAATCTCAGCTGTTCCTGAAATTGTAGGATTGTAACTGACAGCAAAATTTGGTCCAGCAAAAATAGTTCTATTTTGTATTGTAGCCACCTTACCACAAGCACTGTCCTTTAGAAACAACCCTTTGAAACTGAATGTTTTCTGCCTTTTATCAGAAAGCAGCAGCCTGCCAGAGCTCTCTGCAGTTGCCCAGGAGTGTCTGTAGGCATTACAAGAAATGAGCAGGTCAAGGTACATTAAAACATGAGAAAATCCTGGACAGATCACACCTAGAATTTACCTTTAATTGTCCTCTTCAGGCAAATGTTCTTGCATAAATTAAACTTCATGCACACCTGCCAGCAGGTTTGTAGAGTTAAAAAAGAAATCTTTTTCAGGAATGAACAGTAAATTGAAACAAGATAAGACAACCTAGGTGTACAGCCACATCAAGAATTTCTTGGTATTGCTGATGATGGGAGGAACATAGAAGCAGAAACCAAAATACCACTTAAAAGGGGAAGAAGTGCAATATGGTTATAGATAGGTGCGCAATATTTAAGGCTATGTTTGCAAGTGTTTAGTATTTGAGTTTTGTAAGTGTTAGCTTGCCTGGGCATATATAAATGGTCCTGTTTCTGTGCAGGTCTTTACAAACTCTGTCAACTTGCAACATTTTCAAAAGTGCTTAGGCGGTATAGGACTCTCATTTTTTAAACAGACTTAAGCTCAGATTCAGAAAAAATGAATAGATGCCTAAATGATCATAAATGAATTTTTGGCAGGACCATTCCATGGAGGTCATTAGTGTAAATGGAAATATGAAAGAGCATTCACAAAAGTTAACTTCAGCCTAGCAAAGCTCATTTCCCCAACAACCCTGCACAGTCAATGGGAAAGAAAACTCCCTAGGAACAAGGATATGTCTATATTAAGAGATGTGGTGAGTGTGCTCAGCCTCTGTTCTGGGGTGAGACCAGGTACCCTGCTCCACCCCTGAATATCTCTGGGAAGAAAACACAATTCAAGGTGTTGGAAGGCCCCAAGCACTGAAAACGAGGAGGGAATCGGGCTGGAGGGTTGGGGGAGGTGAAAAATACTTTAGATTGTGAATGCTGACAGGTGGCAGATAATTATGTGTATGTGTGAATGCCTGAAACCAAGTATTTGAACTCCCAAACCCAAGCCTACTGCCTGCTACCTACAATTGGTACAGGCTGGCTGTGAATTTTTATAACACCTGGAACTAGAAAGAAGTGACACATACTGAATCATATAGTTAATAAGAGACATGAGGCAGGACCACCTGTTAGGAGACTGACCACATGTTGTTCTTCTGCAAATGGAGAGTTAAAATGGAGAAAAACAGTCTGGAAAGTGGGCAGGAGATTCTAGCAAAGGAGTAGAGCCTAGAAATGCACCAACAAACATGCTATGATGCCTGAGATCGGTGGCTGTGGGCAGCTTCATGGCACACAGTTGACATGACTCTGCCCGACTTTCCCAGCAATGGGGAGGCAAGACTTGAAAGAATGTGGCTTTGGAAAGTGCGGGAGTGTGTGAAACATTCAAGAGTAAAAGCTCTAACTTGGAAGGTCTTAAATAAATCCCAGTATTCAAATCCATCCAGATTGTCATTCATCCTGTCTCACCCATGACAAAGGTTCACCATGAATAATCATACAGGATCAATAGGCCTTGCATCATCTTCAGAAAAGTGTTTTCAGGCTCGATAGGTGACAAGAGTGCTCAGCAAAGCCAGTCTTTGCTCTTGTCCATAATGCTCTGCATTCAGAGGACCAAGGGGCAGTCTCAGAGCCCGCAATGCTAAGAAATTTAGACTAGATTCATAACAATGTTTGGAACAGAGTCTAAAGTAGAGTTAGGCCTAGTTTTGACATAGGCATAACTGCATACATTTCTATCATTGTTTTGGTTAGTGATGCTTTTTAGAGTTTACTTGCATTCATCTGCAGAAAAAAATCAGTCGATTCATGTGGTTTGGACTGGAGACCAGGGATAAGCAACAGGAACAGTTTCAGTTTCATATTCTTGTGAGGTTTTTCTTTTGTTTGTTTTGGTTTGTTTTGGTTTGGTTTGAGGTTATGGTTTTTACTTGAAACTTGCCAGGTTAAATTACTGCAAAACCAAACTGCTAAAAAAGAAGGGAACAAATCGTGAGACATGAAACTATGGACTTCTGAACAACTCTGCTGCTCTCTTTAGCTTATCCTCTGAGATTTCCACCCTCTGTGTGTTTTCCATAATTGCAATGTTCAATCATCTCATGGACATTATTTCACTGTCTTATTGACTGAAATTACGCCTCCTATTCACATCTGATAGTGGTTCTAATTTTGATTCATACAATTCAGACATTTTACAGCAGTAGCAGCAAGAGAAGCACATTGTAATTATTTTGCAAACTCTTTGTTGCTGGTGTCATTTTATCTCTCATCCCTGCATGCTCTTTTTTTACATACACATCCCATAATATACACTTAGTATTAGAAACAGGGAAACGATTATGGAATGGGAGGCATGTTAAAGTCATGTGTTTTGACCTAAGTGTTTTGTTATCACTAAAACCACTTAATTGCAGTTTTCACTTTTGTCTGTCATTCGTTTGGGGTTAGATCCTTTCAGCTGCAGTGGGTTTATGCCTCATGCAGTTCAGAAGGGGAAAATGAGTTGCAAACTCACTCAGAACTGACTGCTATTCCAGTTTTACCCTCCTGGCATGCTTTCTCTCTGCCTTTTAAAAAAGCAGAGTAGGTACTTCAACAATTTAGCTTTATGCCACCAAAAAATGCACGTTAAGTCACATGTCTTGTATGGCTAAAAAGGAGCTAGAAAGCACCTGAGAAATTATGAAACCTGCTAATTATATGTATAAAATTCAGGACAAATACTGGTGTTTATATGATCCAGGGAAGGTAACTCCAGATAGCTTGATCCAGGGTCTCAGAAACCTAAACAAAATCTTTATCTAAATCTTACATTGAACTCTTATTAAACTTAGACACATTCCTTCCCCAGTATCTGTAAAGAATGACTGACTCCTGCTTTTTACATGCTAGGTTGCTATCCCTTCTTCCAAGTTTATTTTTTCTGCATTTATAAAAAAAACCACAACTTCAATTTTTCTAGCAAGACATGTTTTCCGTATCTCTCATGTGTTTCTTTTCTCCAGGATGATTCATTTACATATTTTTTGAAGTTGCCAGAATTAGGCACGTATTACAATAGTTGTCTAACCAGTTCCTAAAGAATAGATATAGTACCTTTTTCACACCATACCCCAGTATTAGATTTTTCTTCTCCCGGAATGAGTTTTTTTCTTTTGGCAATAGCAGTATGACATTGACTATTCTTTTGCTACCTATCTGCTTTAAGGTCCAGATGCTTTTTTTCTATTTTATATAGCCTTTTCTGTTTTGTATTTGCATATTTTTTTCTCCTTCCCAGTGGAAACCTTTTTGTTATTTTTCGTTAAGTCTCTTGATTTTAGACCCCATCTCATAAGTGGCCAAGTTTATTTTTAACTCTGACAGTTTCCTTTGATGTCCTTTAAGGGAAATAATGTTGACATTTTCCACAGGGCTGAGATAAATCTGCATAAAAGCCAACTGACAGTGTCTATACCCGCTTTGCGACCTGGAAGTAACTGTGGTATTGCTCAAGGAACTTCCCAGTAGTGGATGAACATAGACATAACATACAGGCACACGTCTGATGTTTATAATCTCAGACCACTATTTAAGCTCAATGGAAGTTAGCTCTAGTTCTAGTCGTCGCTCTGCTTTATGGAGAGTTTGCATGGGTTATGTTCTTACACTGTGCAGAAAACACCTTTCTGTCATAATTAACAAATGCCATACTTATGGCTGCTGTATCTGATATCCTGGTTATGAACATTATTACACACATATTTTGGCTTGACTTTGGTGTAACCATGCTGATAAGCTCCCTCTGTTGGATCATTTATTTGCTATTGTCTTGTTTATGCCAGTTTTAATTTGAGTTATGGTGGCAACAGCTTGTACTGTTTGAGGCTTTACAACAACTAGTGCATGCTTATGTAGTGGGAGTGGGGAAAGCTAAATACTTAGAGGTAAAACGCTATCATGCAGAGGTTTATTTCCTAGCTCTGCAGTGCTGTGAGTGGGAGAGTTAATACAGGCAAAGGCATAAGGCATAGGGGTAGACTGGCACTATGACAAAGAGCTTTCTAAACATAAAAGGGGTTAAATGAGTAATGCTGCATGTAGTAACTACGCTTTGTAATAAGAAAAGGTAAAACTAGTATATGGTAGTATGTGGTCACATGGACAATATAGCTGGTCCAAGGCTGATTTAAATTTAAGCTCAAAGTCAAAAACATGAAATACATCTCTTGTAAAAATTAAATTAGCATGTATTTGAAATGTTTTATCCTGACCTGAAGCAGATAGAATAAATCACTGATTTTACTGGAAAAATCCAACTCATATCACTTGGGGAATCTGCCTTCTCATCAGCACTGAAGATCTGAGAGGCATTGATGTCTGCTAAAATTAATCGGAATTGCTGATGTTCTTGGAAACAAACCCTGTAGAGTTGCATTGTTTTAACTTGCTACTTTTTGTCTTTTTAATGTGTTAGCCATTCTTATTATAAGGTCCAGCAGAAGGACAATACCCTGCAACCCAGCAAAATTTCAACTTTTTATTACAACCACTTCAATGACAACCACTTTTCCTGAGAGTTATTTACAATGTATTGAAGAAGATATAACCACTTTCAATGAACTGAGAATGAGATTGTGAAGTATCATCAGAACAATATTTTTCAGCATTGCCATTTATAGTATTTGATATATATTCTAAAAGTGTCAGCTTTTACCAAAGTTGAAAAAACTTCCTAGAATTTTTTTTCCAGAAGAGGATGTTATTACCAATAATGAAGTACTGTTTTAAAGCTTCTTAAAGTAATGCATTTACATATATTTTAATGTTAATCAATATCTAGCTTTTGAGAAGAGAAATGCTGAACAATGATGAAAATCTCTGAGCACTATTTATGTGGCAATGTGTAGACACAGTTGTGAATGAGCAGAGCACGAACTGTCCAGTGGCTGGGTCAGTCTGTAATGAGGCTTTTTAGAGAGACACTTCAGAAACAGATACCCAGACATCAGTCCCTTCTAGTCTCCTTGGTGGAAACATTGCTGAAGGTGACCAAATAGCTGTTCCAACTCTGCTACTCAGAGGTGTCAACTCAGCTTAGCTCTTACCACAGTTACAAACAGAAATGGTTGTAAAAAAAAGGCTTCTCCCATTTCAGGCAAATTCACAGAATCACAGAATCACAGAATGGTAGGAGTTGGAAGGGACATCTGGGGATAATCTAGCCCAAACCCCCTGCCAAAAGAAAGGTCACCTAGAGCAGGATACACAGGATATCATCCAGACGGGTTTTGATATCTCCAGAGGAGACTCCACAGCCCCTCTGGGCAGCCTGTTCCAGTGCTTCTTCACCCTAATAGTGAAGAAATTCTTTCTCGTGTTCAGATAGAACTTCCTATGCTTCAGTTTGTGCCCACAGCTGCTTGTCCTGTCACTGGGCACCACTGAAAAGAGTGTGGCCCCATCCTCTTGACACTCACCCATAAGATATTTATAAGCATTTATAAAGAAATGCTAATAAATATTCTATTTTCCTCTGGTCAGCAGCAAGAGGAGTAGTTAGTGTTCATCAGACCTTTGAGTTTTATAGGTAAAGACCTTTCTCTGACCTTATGCAGCTTATCTGGGATCCCATAGATTAGTACTTAAAAGTCCATTAATCCTAACTGAACATGCTTTACTAGAAACATTGAAATAAAAAGGCAGGGTAACTGCTGAACAAAACAGAGGGTATCCACTTCTTACCTGATATTCCCCCTGTCATTTCAGTATCCAGCCTTTCTCAAACAGTGTAGCTGCAGCAGCAGAGATAGGGAGATGTGGAGTGACTGAGTCACCTCTGACATTTATTTTAAATCTTGAAAACAATATTATGCATTTACAGTACAATCATTTTTCAAACTGAATTTATCCTCGTGGACTTTTCCAGCTTTCTTCTTATCAGGTGATAAGACTCTTCTGAGTTTTGCTCACATTTATCTTCCAGTCATGCTTTGTAAGCACTTGAAAGTCTCCCATTCAGGAGGAAAAATTTTGTTTGGGCACATGGACCAGTCCATCTAGCTGTGCCTGTGAATTGCAGAAAAAGCCAGCAAAAGATTCAAGTCACTGATGCTCTGGTTTAGCAGTCCATCACTGAAGAAAGCAAACATTATTAGTGTATTAAATTCAGTGTAGTGCTGAAATAAATCTGTATACAGTAAGTGAGGAAATTTCAACCTACTAACAAAGAAGTCATCATTTGGTTTCCTTTAGATTCCTATCAGTTGGTTTTCCCACTGAGCAATTTTCTTCTGTTAATCCAACAGCTCCTATCAGCAGTAGGCTACTGATTCATCCAGCTAGCGCTTTCCTGTAACTGCTCTGAATTAATCCTGCACATCAATTTATAAACAAATTCCAAATATGCAAGGAAAGGTGCCCCAATGATATGACACTTTGCACAAAAACATGAGCTACACAAAATACATTCTGTATTATGCTCAATATATTACCTAATACAATACAATAAGAATAATATATTACAACTGTAGAAGTAGCAAGAATTCTGATTTCACATGCAAAGAAGTTATGAAAGTCTTATTAAACAAGGAGACCTGCTGTAGTTTGCTAGTGTCTTACCTGATTGAATTTTAACTTTCACTGAATGTCTCAAGTCTTAGGACAAGAGTTGTGGTATTGAGTTGGTGACAGAGCACTTTCTCAAAATTTCCATACTATTCTTTTCCAGTACTACTTTCTGTGACAGCTTTCTAATTATTGGATGTAAATCCACAGCAAATCTCCTATAGCAGCAGTGTGCTATGACAGGAGGCTAAAAAACAGTCATCCATGTAATGTTATTCTACTCACCATAGCATATGCAGGTTATACAGTAAATGAAGAAATGCATGTACTACTTGGGCTAACAATTTAAGAACATTTTTGGTCTCTAGATGTTAACATTCAAAACCAATAAACTAAATGGTGAACACATTTCAAGTATGACAAATCTCTGAAAAATACTTTCGACTTGAAAAATTTCTAATTGCTTACTTGAACCAAAACCCTATTATTTATGGATTAAAAATGAAGTCTGTCTATATTTGTGTGAACCACGGTGTAGATTTTCACTGCGTTAGTACATCAACTGAATGTCTCATGTCACTCCAGAAGACGAAGTTCATCCAGCTTCTGTAACTGAAGAGCAGAAATTGTCCCATGCCTCTTCTGCTGCTAGTCTAGTCTCTCAGGTAACCTATTGTTCTTCCTATAAAGTGTCTGTGTAGTCAGCTTTGGGTGTTCAGGAAGACAAATCAATCCATTTACAAGCTTTTTCTTACTAAAAAGATCATTTACAGCTTGTGATTATAACAAAATTATTATTTTACTTTGTACAGCATCTTCCATCCCAATGTATTTCACAAGTGTACCCCAGAAATGTACCAAACTTGGAAGACAGAGCATCATTTTGCTGAGAGCTTTAGGCATTTTAACTCAGAACACTTACTATCGAGGCCCATATAACATTAATGCTTTGCTTCTACTTCACATCCAGAAGATGCTGCAATGTTCATCTGCTCTGTCCTACTGCATAAAGGAATAACCTGCAACAAAAATATACAGCTGGCATTTTTTGTCTACTTTTTAGCAGGCCCTGTAGGCTGGATTGAAGAGTGTTAATAGACAGCTTTTCCATGTACTGTTTACAAAACAGTCAGGGGGGCACAGGCCCTTTAATATCCTCTGAGATCTCTTTTAAAAAGCCTTTCACAGCTTTGCATGTGAAATCTGAACTCTTACTGCTTCTCCTGCACAGCTGTACTATAATCATGAATGTTGTATTACTCATGTTTTTGTGCTGGGATTTCTAAGGAATTTTTCTTATTTGAACACCCTTGAGTATACAGATCTAAATCTCATTTCATGGACCCAAACTGTATGTGTGTTTCACATATTCACAAAATTTGGTGGGACAATGGTATTGTCTCTACAAGATGAACCGAAACAAGTTATTCTGTGAGTAGCATAGTTAAAACTGGTTTACCTTTCCATGTTAATCCTGAGAGCCCTCCTTGTTTGCTGTGACATTCTTCATGGAATCAGATGGCAGCGAGGAGCACAGTGGTCCACTGAGCTGGCTGGGACTTGCCTGATAACTGTCCAGCAGACTGCTGACACACACAGTGCATAACGACTGCACTCTGCTTGGTTTCCTTCAAGGTGAGCAATTAGACTAGTGCAGCTACCCATTTTGATGCAGTTTGCAGAAAAGAAATTATCATGGAGACCGCCATACACGTCTCATTTTAATGTTTCCTGGAAGTCCCCTATGAACACTGGATTTCATAGCAAAGTCTAAAGGTTTTTCCACCTTATATATAATGACCAGAAGATCACAATATTAATGCAATGGAGCAAGATGATACAGAAGAGAATTAAGCCCGTAATCAAGCTGGGGACCAGTAACTATGATGTAAAATGAAGGATGCTTTTCACTACTTGTATCTTTTCCACTGTGTAAGAAACCAAAGATTTCACTTCTGCGTAGTGAATGAGACAGAGTGTAGCACAGGAATTGGGGTATTCATCTAAGAGAAAGAACTTTTGAGGTATGATTCTTGTCAACAGATTTATGATTATTTAACATAAAAATCTGAACTGTCTTGCTATGAAAATTATAGTCAAAGAATTCTCTGTATTAGCTGAGTGCCATAAATGCCAAACTAAAAAAGACTCCAGAAGTCCTAGAGGTCAGGCAGGGCACCGTGCTATACAGTGATGTTAAATAATTGAATGCCACCCTACCTGTGGGCCAAATACTTTAATTTTATTTTTAAAAGCTTTGTCTCCCTCATTACTTCCTCCGTGGGTGAATGTTTCAAGGTGCTTGATCTCATACAAATTCTGTGCACACGTACCAAGGTGTAAGACTACATGGCTCACAGACATGCCTCTGCCTTATTCCTGGACTGCATTTGGGTGCCATACCTAATACTCAACAAGTCCTCTTATCTGCATGCTTTTTTTTTTTTTTTTCCCTGGCCTCTGAAAGAGGACTTTTTGCCACCTATATTCTCCCAAATATCTTCTCAGTCAAATACTCCCAGTCACTCACAATATAAATGTTCTAACACAAAGTCTTGATAATATACTTTTCTTTTAGTATTGAACCCTACATGATAAACTGGTATCACTGCACTTTCAACCACAAAACCCCACACTATACTGGAAATGGTAGTAAATTTGCTCCTTTTAGACAGAAATATGAAAGTCTGAGTGCTATGTCTCTGATGGCTAATCTAGAATAGGCGTTGAACCCTCAAGACTCCTGGTAAAGTTACAATCAGAAGGCTGCACCTTCTCCTTTAAGCACCTTTGCCACCTTGTGGCTTTACTAAATCCTTTTGATTAGATTGTAGCGCAAATGACACAATTTTGATTTTTGTTATTGGACTATATGAACATAACCAATCTCTTAATTTATGTTGTTAAACATTTTGTGAGGAAATTGCCTATTGTGTTTTGTTGTGATTTTCATTAATATAATGTAGATCAGCTTCCTCTGAGATTAAAATAAAAAATGAATAACTTTGTGCTCAGCTAGAGCACACAATTTGCTAATTCATCTGGGATCAGTAATGACTAAATGAATAATTTAGTGAACCACTGTGCACCCTTTTTGACTGCTTTATTTGCTTCCACAAACTACACTCATTATTTGCAATAATATACGGAATTTGGAGAGTTAGGGGAAAAGACTTTTTTTTCCACTTTATTTTTCTTTATTTTTTTCTTAGTAAGCGGAAAATGAGTTTGGGTATTTTTCTTCTGAATACCTGACTAAAAATCCTTTGGTAATATAAAGTCTGAAATTTATTATTTTTTAAAGCCATCTTTGGTGGGTTTTTTTTATTTTTTGCTTGAAGATTGCTTCTATTTTTCTCATTAAGATGCTACTAAGAACACATGTAAGGTTGCCAAGCACACAGTTTTCTATATGCATAGTGAGTCTAATACCACCAGAATGTTGTCAGACACATTGAGCTTTAGTAGCAAGTCCAAAATACCTAAAGAAAATTATTTGGACTTGAGTGTGAACAAACCATTTGTAAAAAACTGTTATCTGAGTGACCTAAACTAAGATGCACAGGTCTTTCGAGTTATTTAGGTGTGATGCCTCTGTTCAGAGTCATTTTACTCAGTAAAGACTGAAAAGATCAATCATCTCTTACCTTTTATATCCAACTGCAATCTAAAATATTTCTTAGCTAAAGTCTCATGAGTTATCCAATTGGTATTCTCAGACCACATGGGAAACACAGCAACTAAACCAGCTCCCCTTATCCCCATAACCTAGCTCTTCTGCTTTATTTTTTTATTGAAAATTCCATCAAAGGAGATAAGGACAGAGATTTTCATGCGTACAACAGTCACCTCATTGGGTCACATCACGGAATCAAATAGGAAAGACCTGGCCAGTGAAATTATCTTCCCCAGAGGAGATTAATGCACTGTTTATGGAGGGCTTTCTCCAGGAAAGTATGGACTAGAAGGTTTTTTACTCAGAAGTGAACTGAAAGTATATTCACATACTTATGTTCCTATGTATTTCTATAACAATTAGTCTGTGGGTCAAAAAGAGGGGGGGGGGGGAGGGTGCACTATCAATTTTTAAAAGAGCTTCAGGTAAGGCATAAATTAATGGATGGAGACATTCATTCACAAAGCTTTTTGGCTGTTCTGAAGCTTTTTCTAAGACAGATATTTCAGGCACCTTCCCAAACAAATAATTTAGGAACGTTCCTTCTGCTAATGTCACTTCTTTACTGCTTTTCTTGCAGTTATTTTGATGTCTTCTTAAGGATGCGCTTTCAGGATTCCAGAATTGCAGGTCTGTCGCGTTAAAGGGGGGGGTAAGGGGAGTCTGATATTCAACTTGCCTGCCAGAGCCCTTCCAAAGACTTTCACTGAAACAGTTTCGCAAAGTTGAAACAATAGGTAATTTCTTCAAGCGACAGGTATCACAGATTCGGAATTGCCATTGATAAATTCACTGTCTACAAAAGTTGAGCTCAAAGTAATAGTTTAGCGCTTTAGTTAACAATGTGTTCCCGGGGATACGTCTGACAAAGTCAGAGGCGTGACTCTTACCAAAAAGGCGTCCCTTCTTGGGGGGGGAAGAGAGGTTCAGGCCCGTCGACCCGTCCGTAAGGTGAAGTTCTCGCTTGGCTCCTCCTCCCAAAGAGAGTTTTCAAGTGCCAATTTTTATATGTTTGGAAATCTTTTTTCGAGGTGGGACTAAGTCAATTATTGTGTATCGATTGGCTCTTGGCACGGAATGTCGTGTCATCAGAAGCGGGACTCAGCAGTGTGACACGCCTTCGGAGCAGGCATCTTGGTATGTGTATTCGGGGGCCATCTGTGCTTTGTCCAAAGCAATCTCTGAAGCAATCTCTGGCTGCGCAGCCTCCGCGGCGCCCCACAGATCACTGAGTTTACAGTGATGGGCTATCTCCCCTTACTTTTGTCTGATAAGATAAGCACCAGTTATTTACTTCCTTTGTTAGCTCTTCAGCTCTTGACAACCTCAGTCCCTTTGTCTTTTGTCTTGCATTCGACAAGTCCAGCAAGGCCATCGATTACAAGGTCTCCCAACTTTCATCTTCACGTTAGAGTAGGAAAAGATATCTTCTAATGTTAATGGCTGCAGATAATAACTAGAAAGTGTTTCTTTAATACACAGAAGCTAAACATCTCTTTTTTTTATTGTCACTTTTTTAAGGGTAATCCTCTGGGAAATGTGGAAAAGAAAAGTGACACATCAAGATTACCATTTGGGATGCTATGGTTATTTAAAGCATACACTGGGACACTTGATAAAATAAACAAGGGAGATTTGTGTCTTTCTAGACCTATAGGCAGGTGAAACCTTGGCAATACACCTTAGGACATCCTCGACAGCACTTGGGGATCTTGCCTTTAGACAAATGAACTGAATCCATCACTTAGTGTAATTATGTTCACAGTTTTCTCTGATCTGTTGGATTAACTGCTTAAACTGAGGCATCAAAATTTCCTTCCTTTGTATGAAACCGAGAAATCTGACTGAGATCTGTGTATTTCACTCTGGCAGTGGGATCTAGCACCACAAACCTGGTGTGCCTTCTTGAGCTAGGCCATAGGTATGATATATGAAGGAAAAAATCATCAATGTGGAAAAGAAGCCCTATGTTGATGCAATAGATTGCAATTTATTCTATATAAAAATCTGAAAATTTTGCCTTTTCACAGACAGTTAGACAATAGAAGGAACTGGGATTTAGTATCCAATGCTAATGTTATACTTCGTGAGTAATAAGTGGAAGGCTATTGACTTGAACAACAGTGTTGCATGACATGTCATTACCTGTGTCAGTGAATTAAAGCAAACAGAATACCTGGAAAGAGAAAATTAGTTTGGTAATACTGCTGGTAGTCATAACAATGTATAGATTACATATTAACAAAGTAAGATATATAGTTATATGCAACATATTAATTTCTACATTGACATTCACAAATATTTTTAATATTGGGTCTAACTGTCCCATTATAATTTCTGTTTGGTATCGGACTATAGGGACTTATCACTCTTGGAATATTTGGTATAGTCCTTTTTTTCCATGTCTCTGCATTTGTTTTCTTTTGGATTACAGAACAGACAGAGACAAGGTGGCCCAGTAGCTGATCCTACTGGCTACATGCTGAGCAGAACTGTACCTACAAGGGAGATTTTTCCTTGAGCTGTTTATGAACATAATGTGACTCAACTTTATTAATGGAAAACTGTGAGTAAGCAACTTCATTTTAAACTTTTCATTATCTTTTTTTTGTGTCAGTGACATACTCTCTCCATCATGTTTTCTTGTCCATATTAGGCGTTCTCAGGTGTAAATCTGAAAATATATTTCATTTCAAAACTGAGGTATGTTGTGAAGTGATGATGACAAGAGCCCACAACATATTTATGGTGGTGATTTTTGAAAAGTAATTCACTATGCAGCATTTCTTCAGTGTTCTACAGACATCATTTCACATGATTCGCACTGGGCAGTATATTATGGAGGCATTTTCATGTCCCTCAGCTGGTTCAGTTTCTTTGGTGTTAGGTTGTTTTCTGTGTGAGGAATTCATTTTATAAACCCAGTGCTTTTCTTTCCCTAGCAGAAGCACTGTCAAGAGCACTATTTGTCAGCCTGACTTAGGTATTTACAAATTGTTTTAGATTTGCACATTAACATGATGCAGAATAATCTTTTACATCCAGTATCAAGAGATATTTTCTTAACACAAACAACATCTAATAAATGCATCAAGGCACTTCCTATGCAGCTGCTGGCAATACAGGTGATGCCAGATAGAACAGCTCCATTGGGTTAGCTATAATCTTTTCATCTCTGGTTGAAAAATCTCTGTTTCTACAACCTGCAAATGTCAGATACCTAACCAATACTTACAGATAGATTGATATAGGCAAACATAGTAAGTGTCTTGATTATTTAGAGAAAAATACGTGAGAAATCACTGGGGAAATAACTCCTACAAATAGTACTAAAACAACAGACTTGAATGACTATAGTGGAAAGATTCCTACATTTGTGTTAAACAAGCTAGCTTGGATATAAGATAAACAAGATAGCTTGGTATCTATGTAAGATCAAATTTGTCTCCATATGATCAAAATATTATGAGTTTTTCTTTATTATTTGGTATGAAATAGTGTGAAGGATCAATAACACTTCATATGCTTTAGAAGTTTAGTAATAGACTCATGTTTGACAATTTATGTCATAATTCATGACACTGTCACATATCCTCCAAGACAGATGAGCAACACCTGGAAACAGTTGAAATTAGTTTGTTTTCTATAGTTTGATAAGATGTGTCCCGAATACAATAACAATTCTGCAATGTTACATACAAGGATTACCAAAGAAAAGCTATATTAATTTTCAGCTCAACTCTGAGAAGATCTGTCAGGAGACCTGAGAGCATTTCAGATGTTAGTGGGTGCAAATGATTAGCAAGCTGAATCACAACAGTAACTTTTAAAAAGCCGAAAGCAGAAAAAAATAATAGGCCTCAAAGTGTAGAAAAGTTCAAAAAGTATGCAATAATATAGTGCCAGAGCTATGCCAAGATTATGTTAACTAGAAAAACTAGAAACTAGAAAACGCACAGAAGCCAAAATAATGAAGAGTAATATCTTATAAATAAGACAGAGTTTAGAAAAAATAATGACAGGAAAGCCAATCCACCTCCACTCTCTTTCTTGCATGTTTTTCTGTAGTGAGTTTGTAAAGGCCTATAAATGTTTTATTCCATCGCAGGACTCTCAGCTTCACTGGTGAGCCTCATTGAGCACACCTGGACAAATCACTGTATCACAGATGGAAATTTCTTGGTGTTCTGACCAAATCAATAGAAAAACAAACCTAGCTCATGTGAAATATGGTTTTGTCTTTCACTCTTTCATGGATCTATTCCACTCACTCTTCTCTTCTTCTTCTGCCTTTTCTCTCACTTCTTCATTTGCTTGCTACTATAACTGCAGACCAACATTTTCCCTCCAGCTCTTTCCAGGTCCAGAATGACCTATGCAGGAAAGAGACCTATTTAGAGAAGATATATTATCTCTAATTAGAATGATGGGCTAGGATTCTGCTCAGATTTAGATATAAAATTTTCAGTGAGCTTACTAAGCAATCCAAGGTCCCCATAATTAAATTACAACATTTGTTTGATTATCTGTGGTAAGAAATCCATTCATTTTTTCATTAAAAATGAAAAATTGTCACAAATACAGGAACATTCTTAACAATATGATGAACTTTCTAGAAGTTACTAATAAATTGTAATGTTAGGAAATATTTGGGAATAAATTACGTACTTTTACAGAATCTTCCACATTATTCATCAAATATTTTGCAGTGGTTGGAGAAGTAAACTTTGAACAAAGACAATTAAATGACTATGAAGCAGAATCAAATCTATTTAGGACCCTACATCCCTATTCCTGCCGTTTTCTGGAAATGTAGGAAATTAAGGATCATTCAGAGCATTATACTTAATTCAGCTGTTGAATTAATAGGATTTGGAGACCCTGAACTCTCCCAAATACAGGTCCTAAATTAGTTGAGGGTTTGGAGGAGCTGTGCTGCTGAATCCGTTAAAATATATTGTCTATGATTGTCAAATATGCTTTGTGTTTCTATCACTTTTTAAAAGTACAACATTTGCTGGCCTTTCGAACCAGGAATAAACTCAGCCAAAACTCCATCAAAACTTCAGAATAGACCAGCTAGTAGTAGAATTCAGACATCTCTCAGTCTCACCAGGGAACTGACTTTTGCTTGCTAATTGCTTTGGTCTCCTTGATATGTTTCCTGCTGTGCTGTTTATAAGCCTGACTGATATCCTAGAAATGCCTTCTAAATGACTTCCTTATCAGTGACAAATTCTTTTAGCTCCCTGGAGAAGCAAGGAAGAGAGTTGTTTTGTCCTTTTCCACTAGGATATGAAGATTACTACTGCTTTTCCAAAAATCTACACACCAACAGACCAAAATGGAGATATTATGACAGACACTTATTTCTATATAGTTTTCCATAATGAAAATTATTTATTGTGAATTTAACACTGCACCTTACTCAGACCCCTTTGAGAAAAGTTAGGGGCACAAAATGAAGAAAAAAATATTGTAAAAAATGCCTGCATTGTATAGATGTTGCTACTTCCTTGTTTAGGTGTTATTTGATAAGCAAATGGGTTAGGAACAAAGTTGAAAAGTGGTGGAAGCAGGTGCAGTGAAAGGATGAGGGAGGAAGATAAACAGCTTTGAGGAACTTCAGGTCAGGAAATAGAAGGAAGAGAAGGAAGTAAATTAAACAGTCTTCAAGGCCAGAGCGGAGAAAATTTAGTTTAAACCACAGAAATCCTCAGAAGGGAAATGCAGCTGTTCCTCCTTAGCCATCCATTTCTCCCTGTATAGCGTATCTTGCCTTCTTCATTCTGCCTGTTCTTAAAATTGTTTTAAATATTATCCTAATCTTTTGCTAAGGAAATTATATTTCCTTTACATTTACTTGCTCACTGAATCCTTTTTGCTCTCTGTGCCCTGGATTCAATCAAAGAAAACCTGTGAAATCTACTGGATTATCATGGCATTACATTGTCTTTGCCCTTCTTTTTTGTTGTTGAATCATCCACTTTTGAGTTCTCCATGAATGATAATGGAACTCTGGAACAGTCCATATGGTGACACTGCAAAATATGGGTGTCCTAGTTAGATAGCATGTAGGAATCTGAAAGAAAAACTTGAGGTTGCACTGAAGGATCAGAACACGAAGTTTTTAACTGTACTTAAAGTTGACACTGTGTTACAATTAAAATGGAAGTTCTTACAGATGTATGATGCCTTTCATATTCACCTGTGAGGAAAGATGTTTGATACTTCTCACTCATGTTTGGCAACTACAAGTCATTTGTAGAGCAGAAGAATCTCTTTCAAAATGAGAGGTTTTCAGTGATTTATCACTGCAGCTAAACTCAGAGGGAGCACTGTGATACTAGGTGGAAACAGTGACAAGAACGTAAGACTGGAAGGGGTTTACTGAGGCTTCAAACTATGTCTCCTTCATATGAGTATGAAATACAGTCTTCTCACAAACTCCAGCATTATCTGGTCAGACAATTTTGGCTCCACCAAAGGATATTTTTTTCCTCTTGAAGCATAAATGTATCCACAACAAATGTGTACCTTGGTTTTTTTTATACCAGTGTTGTCCTTTAGCTAAGGTGATTCTCTCCCATCTATTGTCTTTACTTCCTTGATCTGGTGGCCAAGCAATCATTCCAGCTTCATCCTCCAGCCCCTGCAGCTTGACTTGAAGGGAGAATCCTTTATAGCTCTTCCTGATAAGGAACCAAGTTTTAAAAAGTGAGCAATACTGATTACCTTCAGCGGAGGCAAGAGGTGTATTTTATCATGAAATCAATTGTCCCAAACACGCACTGAGACCCACCTTTTCAAAACTGCTTACCTAAACCAGGTGGCCTAGTGTTCATAACCACCTGGCTTTCAGAGTTGTATGAGATGAACAGCCACAAATTTGGTACACCAGGTTTGCTGATACAATAACCTTTCTTTAGTTAGAAGGTTTTCAGTTAGTAATTAAAAAAAACATAGAAATTTCTTGCATGTTCAGTTCCTATGGTGTGTATCTAAGTTTCCAGACTCCCATTGGACATGATACTTACAATTTGCTTTCTCTGTGTTCATAAATTGCAGTCTGCTTAGTACTAGTATATTTGCTATTGTGAGTTTTTGGTGTTTCATCTCTTCCTCATCAATGCAAGATAGGCTTTTGCACATATTAGATTAGTTTTGTTCCTGATGGTGTGCTGGGGAATAAAGCCCACTGGATCCCTTCTTTCTGTGAGAGAACGTGAGTGCTGGGCAGAATAGTTGTCAGGTCTTTTATCCAGATGTTTTGGAGGAAGCTGTATCTGTCCAATAAACCGAAAGTGATTTTAGTAAGACCATTTCCCTCTAGCCTAAGTTACAAATTTAAAACTGAGTGTTACAAAGTCTGCCTCCTCTGCTCTTGGCTCTTTGAATAACATTTTCTTTCTCAATTAATGTGAAGTCTTCAGTGGACAACTTCAGATAAAATAGGTAATTATTTCATAGTACATCCAAAAAAGTAATTGGAATATCAGTTTATAGCTTGATTCTAAGATAAAACACATGGAATTTGAAACAAAGCAATACATGTTTTTTCTGTTATTTTTATCATACAAATTAAGTCAGTTTAGGGTTCATTATAATCACTGCACCAGATACAGAAATAGTAGGTAAAGCAGACACTATATATATGTCAGTACTCCGATATGAGTATAGGAAATGCAGAACAGATCATCTCTTTGGTCTGAGCAAGGGATCAGAAGATGCAGATCTCAAATTTTCCTTGCAACCTTGAGAAACTGTGGTGGGCTGGAGGCTGAGCTCCTTGCAGAGGAGGGACTGTGGGGGGCACTTACTATTATGCTGTCTCATTATCCTTCTGGGCAATGTAAATTTGTTATGCTTGCTAAGCATAGCCAGAGCAGCCAAACTCCAGGAGTCTAACAGGGAGTAATCTGTTGATCTTGCGCATCAGAGAAAAACACAAGTGCCAAAATAACTAGTTCAGAACCCAGAATGCCTTCTGAACTTGGGTCATAATTTTGGGTTCATCTATTAGTTATACATTTCCAAGATAATCCCATTAATTGCAGCATAATAACAGTGTGATACTTTAATTATTACACAAATCCAATAGAACTGAATTTGTCCAAGATACCTCTGACACTAGAGTTCACAAATGAAAATCCTTAGTCATGAAGTCATAGAATAGATTGGGTTGGAAGGCACCTTTAAAGGTCAACATCTTCAATTAGATCAGGTTGCTCTGAGCCCTGTCCAACCTGACCTTGAATGTTTCCAGGGATGGGACATCTACCACCTCTCTGGGCAATCATTTCCAGTGTTTCACCACTCTCATTGTAAAAAATTTATTCCTTACATCCAGTCTAAATCTACCTTCTTTTAATTTGAATCCATTACCCCTTGTCTGATCGCAGCTGGCCATGCTGAAAAGTTAGTCCCAATCTTTCTTATAAACCCTGTTTACGTACTGGAAGGCTGCTATAAGGTGTCTCCAAAGCCTTCTCTTCTCCAGGCTGAACAATCCCAACTCTCTCCTTTCCTCATAGGACAGGTGTTCCAGCCTTCTGATCATTTTTATGGCCTCCTCTAGACCTGCTTCAACAGTTCCACATCTTTCTTGTGCTGAGGGCTCCAGAGCTGGACACAGGAATCCAGGTGGTTTCTCACCAGAGCAGAGAGGCAGAATCACCTCCCTTAACCTGCTGGGGATGCAGCCCAGGGTACGGTTGGCCTTCTGGGCTGCGAGAACACTTTGGTGGCTCATGTCCAGCTTTTCATCCACCAGTACCCCCAAGTCCTTCTTGCAGGGCTGCTCTCAATCCCTTCATCCCCCAGCCTGTACTGATGGCAGGGTTTGCCCCAGCACAGGTGCAGGACCCTGCACTTGGCCTTGTTGAACCTCATGAGATTCACACAGGCCCATTCCTCAAGCTTGTTCAGGTCCCTCTAGATGGCATCCCGTCCCTCAGGCATGTCGACCGCACCACTCAGCTTGGGGTTATCTGCAAACTTGCTGAGGGTGCACTCGATTCCACTGTCTATGTCATTGATGAAGATACTAAGCAGTAATGGTCCCAGTACGGACCCTTGAAGGACACCACTTGTCACTGATCTCCATTTGGATATTGACCCATTGACCACTACCCTCTGGATGCAGCCATCCAATCACTTCCTCATCCACCAACCAGTCCACCCATCAAATCCATATCTCTCCAATTTAGAGAGAAGGATGTTGTGGGCAACTGTGACTAAGACCTGACAGAAGTCCAGATAGATGACATCCGTACCTCTTCCCTTGTCCACTGATGTAGGCACTCCATCATAGAAGGTCACTAGGTTGGTCAGGCAGGACTTGCCCTTGCTGAAGCCATGTTGGCTGTCTTGAATCACCTCCCCGTCCTCCATGTGCTTTAGCATAACTTCTAGGAGGATCTGTGCCATGATCTTCCCAGGCACAGAGTTGAGGCTGACAGGTCGGTAGTTCCCAGGGTCCGCCTTTCTACCCTTTTTGAAAATGGGTTGAATGCTTCCCTTCTTCCAGTCACCAGGGTCTTCACCCGACTGCCATGATTTTTCAAATATGATGGAGAGTGTCTTGGCAATGACATCAGCCAATTCCCTCAGGACTCTGGGATGCATCTCATCAGGTCCCATAGGCTTATGTATGTTTAGGTTCCTCAGGTGGTCATGAACCTCATCTTCTCTTACAGTGGGAGGGACTTTGCTCCCCGAGCCCCCATCTTGTGGTCCATCCACTTGAGAGGTGTGGGAAGAGAGATTGCCAGTGAAGACTGAGGCAAAAATTTGGTTGAGTATTCAGCCTTCTCATCATGTATTGTTACCAGTTTGCCAGTCTTGCTCATCACAAAGGTACACTTTCTTTGACCTTCCTTTTCAGGCTGACATACCTGTAGAAGCCCTTCTTGTTATTCTTTGCATCCCTTGCCAAGTTCAGGTCCAGCTGCACCTTGGCCTTCCTGACCCCATCCCTACACAACCGGGCAGCGTCCCTATACTCTTCCCAGGATATCTGTCCCTGCTTCCACTGCCTGTGCATTTCCTTCTTGCCTTTTAATTTTACCAGCAGGTCTCAACTCATCCATGCTGGCTAATAACTGTACTAAGGACACTGAATTTTCTCCCATGTACAAGTGGTGTAAGACAACATAGGTATATGTATAACCTCTGCTAGAGAATATGCCACTTTTATCTAGCACTGTTCATCAGCAGGCATCTAATTCCTTAATAATGGATGCAGGTATTAATGCCTGTATTTTACAGAGGAAAACAAATTATTTTTTCAAATTCAAAAATCTAGTCTCTGATATAAATGGGACACGTTAGTAGATCTGGTTTATCAGTCCACAGTCTAGCCGTATGCAATGTCCTGTGGGCTATGTCAGCTCTGCAAACTAGCTGCTGGGTAGAAAACAGAGATTGCAAACACCAAAGCCAGCAGTTTCTAAGAGAAAAATCTAAATAAAATATATTACAGTAATAAAACAAATCTGCAGCGGTTATCCTGAGGCAACAGTAATGAAGCCCTCATGAAACAGGACTTTATTAGAAGTAGTAACAGTAATCATAAGTTCAACTTTAACTAAGTGGGCCATTAAAAGCGGAATGCTGAAATGAACTGAACCAAATGACAAAGTAAAACATGCTTGGGGCAATGAACAGGTTTTTAATTTGTTTGACTTCCATCTCTGGTGTCTGGCTTTAAAAAATGACGTGACTAAAGACTGCTCGCTACATTCTAGTCTGAATGCTAAATAAATTAGTAATAGCAGCAGCAACAGTGCTACATACAGCCTATTCATCTCCCACAGTGCTAACATCACTAGTCCTCTCTGGCTTTGTGCTTTGGTTTTCCTTATTCAGAGAAAAACATAGTCCCTCCCGTTAGCAGTCATGGAGACTTTCATACAGTAAAGAGCTACCAGACCCCGTATTCAGTCACTATTGTATAACAGAGGACTCTAGGCTCAAATTTAGCAGTAAAATCAAATTGAAAATTTCTTGTACCAAGTTTTTTCTGATTTTCTTGTTCTATGGGGGACGACTATTGGTAAGAACCGCTGGGTGTGTGCCACCCCTCTGCAGGTACATCCAGGCAGACTTGGTATCTCCTGCACACCGTACAAGTGTGTATCATTCAGAGAAGCCTTAGGACTGCTCTGGGATGTTCTCATAAACTGTGGGTCCAAAATCAGAATGGAAAAGAACACCATATTAGGTTAAAGCCACATTTTTCAAACTTCTTTAGACCAAGACTTCCTGTAGAATTTGTATTTTACCTTTCTCTAAGATAGAATGGTAGTTATTTTGCAGTATAGGCAGAACCATTATTTTATTCATATTTACTTCCCTTATTTTAATTCAAGACTGGGCTTAGCTCCTGTAATCCTGTTCTGCTTTTGTGAAAATACATTTTCTTGTATACCGAAACATTAATGAAAAATACTGCTAAAGAAATAAAGGTAACCACTGTTTTCATATAGCATTCATAAAACTACTTTAAATATTGTAAATATCTATGTCCATCACCAGGCATACTGAAGAAAGGTCACTAGAAAAAAATGCCATATTGTGTTTCAAGGATTTACTGAAAGCAAAAAATTGCATATTATAAATCAAATTCCTTAAAAACACTGACTTAGTTTCAAAATCATTTTCTCTATCTACTGAGTTTCTCCTTGCTGTGCTAGAAATTGTACAGTGAGCTTTATATGAACTCTGAAAACGGATTTGTGATTTTTAAGCTAATAAATCTAAACCAAAATGGTAGTTGCCATTTAAACAAATAAACTTTATCCCTGCATCAACGATTTTTTATGTTAAAAACAACAATCAAAATTTGACCAGTCAAAATCTGATTATTAGAAACATCATTACAAAATGAGAATTTTTTTTTACTTGATTTACGAGTCGGTGAGATAGGTTCCTCTTGTGAAGAACTGTATGCTACTCAAAATGTAAATAACTTCTATAAAATCCATTTGTGCCTGGAATACTAGGAGTTGCAAAGCAAAACTTCAAAAAAAAACCAGTAAAACTGGTCAGTTTATTAGGACTACTTCATAGTATGAGTTGTTGTAGTCTATGTAAGAGCGTAAGAACTGCTGTACTGTGTGTGATCCAACTGTACTCCTTGTAGTGGTAAATACTGGACACACAAGGAAAAAATTATGAAAAATGGGCAAGTTAGCTGTATACTTCCTGGTCTCGGGCAAGCAATAAGCTAGGGCCTTCCCGAATCTGATGTTGCATCCAAATTGTCTCTTTGAATAGCAACGGCTAGAATTATGAGGGTCTACTCACTTTTTTTTCAAACCACTAATATCTGTGATATTCATGATAACATGCGACTGTCAGTTTCACAATTTAAATACATCAGAGTATAAAAAGAAGCATGGAAGAAAAATGGCAGGTAAAAAAATCACTTTTCTCTTGTTTTTACACTTGCAGCGAAGTAATTTTGATGGTAGCACACAATTTTATGATGCTAGCCCGTAGTGACTAACCATAGTTGTTGCCTGTAGTGACTAACCATAATCCATTCACTTTCTCTGAACTATTTGTAGTTTGTAGACAGATTTTAATTTCCTATATGAATAAATTAGAAGACTGAAGTAAAACCTAAGGAATCACACATGCTACATCCATACTGCAAAATTCATCCATCCACACATGCTCACCCTCCCTTGGGCAGATTGGCCATAAATGATTATTTTTGTGTATATTTTTTTTTTCGGTTTCGGGTTTCAAGTACCTGAAATAGTAAGTGTAAAAATCCTGGGATAGTGTTGGAGTACACTGGAGGAGGGCTAATACAGCCCCAAGAGAAGTAGGCTTCTCCACACTACCTAATGTGAGCAGCTTCTAGGGTGAACTATATCCAGAACTTCACTTGGAGTTTTTTTATCAGATTAAACTAACAGGTTACTCACAAAAAGGAGGTTGAGAATGAAGTAACTTCTGTGCTCCATGGACACAGTAGGGAATTATTAGACAAGGCAAATGCACTGAGGAGCCATCATTTTTCAATGCAGTTGTACCCACAAAGAGTGTTTCATTGCTATTTCCCATTCTCAGGGAAACCATAGAGCCTTCTGACATTTCAAGTTACTCGGAGACTCAATCAGTCTGAAAATACCCTACAAAGCAAACCCTGAGCTAAAAATGTCCTGTCACACCCCTCACAAGTGAGATTTTGTGCCCTAAACAATGGTAAAACACCCAAGAAAACACCAGCCTGTGAAGCATGATGTCTTCTCTGTGTTCAAAGAAATCAGTGTTGTCATCAGCATTGAAAATTTTCTTGCAGGAAAAGAGTTCCTGAGGTGGTGAGGACTTTTAAGTTTTGCCTTTTCAGGAAAAGTTCATTGTCTTACCACTGGAAATGACACTTAAACTGGAAAAGAAGACCTCATTCAATTCTATTTCCTAAGGAGCCACTATGTACATCATCAAAAATTGCTAATCTCTGAATGTGAATTGTTTTTTTTTTAACATTATTCAAGGGAATCAAAGACAAGACTTGTATCTTGTAGTTACAACCTTTGTAACAGAAACACATCTGAATAACTCCTGTGTGTACGTGGCAAAGTGGTGGAGTTAGGAACACTTTTCTTCTGCATACTTCATTCGCCGAATATTTCAACTGTATAATATTTTCCAGAGCATATAATTCGCACACATTAGAAACTACAGGGAAATATAATTAAAAATTTTATATAACAAGTGCTGCTTTCGATATGTGCCTACAACTTTTTAAAAATTTTGTCTAAGAGTTTAGACAAGAAGTGAATGTAAATGCGCTAGCCAGCAGGTGCAAGTCAAATGATGAAAAGGCTAATGAGATTTGGATCTTTCTTCTTTCAGTGAAATTAAATTTAATTTTCAACTGCTCTGAATATGCAGTTCTATTTTCTTCTATTTGTTTTTAGGAAATTATGTGAGATCCTCATTATACCAGTAGAAAGGAAGTGAACATGTATGCTAATATTCAAACTGCTGTAGTGAAATGTATTCAACACATACGGTTTAAGAGAAGAAATTTCCAAAATGGACTTGATCAATAGCTCTTCTACAATGTTTTTGTTTCTAATGGCATCCTCTACAAGTTTCTTCAAAGGAAGTTACAAATTGGATGATAATTGTTCTACAGATAAAGTTACTCCCTAACTTCCTAAACTAATGGTTCACTTATGCCCTGAGAAATGCCTGTATTTCTTTTCTGAAAATACTATTTTATATCTTATGTAAAGTAACTACAGATGTTCTTGTTATCCCTATAAAGTTTTAATCCTTTTTCAGTTCCTGCTAAGCTCTTGGTCTGAATGCTGTGTTGTGACAATGGGATCTAATAATGTATTGTTGTGTCTTTGACTATTTAAAATCCCTCTTAGCCCACGTTTCCAAAGTATGTTTCACCTGCCATTTTTTCACTGCAAGATTTAATAAAAATGAGACATTCACTTCTTTGAAAGCCATATTCGGCTAACCTGTTAAGTCTTGCCCATTAAGATATGCATTTACCTCTTTCTTCCTTTTTAATTTTTCATTTTAATATTATTTAAGATTGTTAAAATAGAGACAGATTTAGTGGTTAAATTATTAGCTTGACCAGTGTTTCCTTGTTCTGCAACTTCTGCCTATGTGATCTTGAGAAAATTATTGAGGAGTTTTGATACAGTGACTCATCTGTACAAAAGGAGTAGTAGTATTTTCTGCCTTAAAATGCATTCGGAAATGCCCAGTGGGATAGCTGGGGCTATCTGTCTAGGTGTGTTAAAAAGATAATGTCACTAGGTTTTAAGGTTTTGCTTTAGCCAGATTCCTTTTTTTTCTTAGTTTAATCCTCACATTTTTCTTCATAGTCTTTGTTTTTATATGATTCCTTTACTGAGGATGTTGGATTTAGTTATATGTTAATCACTGTTACAAAGAAACTCAACTATACTAATTGATGAAACAGTTCTTTCTGTTACAGTATATCACTATGCACCACACCATCCTGCTTCAGCAAACATTTAGTGTATCAAGAAGTTAATTTACGTTTCATGTAGTTGTACCATTTGACCACTCTATACACGGATGCTTCAAGGACTTCACGATTACTGTTTTATAAAATGCTGAGTCTTGGTCTGTGGTTTCCTTGTTGGGTGATAAGAAATGAATGTTTCAATGAATTGTTTGCTGAATTTTGTTTGGACATTTGGTAGGTTATCTATTTAATAACATTTTTGACAGAAAATACAGTTGTCAGATGAGCACTTCGGAAAGATAAAATGGTTATACAGACTAATCATTAATACCAATCAAATTCAAAAATAAAGGAATTATCCAGAGAAGGCCAACATGACACCTCTCCTCTTAATTACTTCTCTTCATGTGAAGTACAAATCAGACATTCTAAGAAATATATCGGCAATTTTATGCATGAATTGCATATTTATTTTCATAGTAAAATTTATATAGAAGAAAAAAATGTCTTTTCTCCCCTAGGTAAAGTCAAACAGGGCATACTTCTCATTTGGCCTTTTTCTAGTTAGAGTGATTTAGTGAAATCATTATTTTAAGTAAAAATTCTTATTAAATACTGCATTTATATTGCAAGGATGACTCCTATCTACACCTTTAAGCAGCTTCATTACACTGTTAGTTCTGCTTTGTTGGTATTTCTGTGTTAAACTGTTCATATGACTAATTAAAATGCGATTCTAAATTCTATTTGTTATTACTTCTATTATCTTTCTTATAACACACCGACATAACACGTTTATGGGTTCTGTAAGCTAATCTAATTTAATATTTTGCCTGTAAGTGAAATGTCCTGAATAACAACAGCTGCCCTTGAAATGCTGATTTAAATACACACACACACACACACACACATACATATATATATTAGTTAGACTGCTAGTTTGTAACTAATTCTCACTGTGTCTCGTTGCTGTCACTCCAGAGAGGCAAAGCTTTCCATGGATGACATACTCAAATAGAGATGTTAATTGGTGTTCAATTAGAGGAAAGAGTGTTGGGTGTATGAAATTCATATCCATACTATAACTATTCAAGGACATAAGGAAAACAAGCATATAAAGGAAATGTATTTTGCTACTTCATATTGCTCAGGTTGTGGAAAAGCGGATATAGTCTTCCTTTTTCCAGGAGAATAGTAAATATTTTAAATATGCTTTATTTCTGGGTTGCATGGCCTTAGTGTGTGGGTTTGCATCTCCATCACCCATAATCCTTTCTACCAGGCAGTGCTGGGTTCCTTGTCTTTTTCTCTGTCCTGTTTGTATTTCTTTTCTCTTTACAGGCACCATTGTAGCCATAGATTTGAAATCTATATTACAAAATTAGAAGCTAATTTAGTCTATATAATACCTTGGTTTTGTTCCTGTCACACACAGTGTCTTCAAATCGCAATCCTTTTGTCTATTCCTAACTTAGACACTCAGAAACGTGGGTAGCTTGTCCAAAGGGGCTTGTAGTTGGGTATGTCAAAGAGTAACTCTTCATTAAAATGTTGATTGCCTTAATCTTTAGGTAGTAAAGTTTTCTCTTAATAACCCAAATAAATACACTCTATGACTGAAGGTTGTTTGGGAGGTGACAGAAAAGCAGTGATTGTGCAAAGCCTTGTAAGAGTATTTTGGGTGCCTAAGAAACAATTATTTAGTTTTATCATTGCTTGAACTGAAACACCAGCATTCTCCAAGTCGGCAGAAATCTTTGCATGAAAGTTCACAGAATGTGAACATATTAGAAAGAACAATTGCTAGATTCAAAAAAGCAGTAAATCAATCCCATTTAAAGGCACCGAAAACTGAATTTCCACTGAGATTGTGAAGCATTTTGGTACATATTGCAAAGAGGAATCTAGTCAGAAGTTATCAATTTCTTGTATCTGAAGAATTTTATTCTCCTCTGTTGATGTAAAGAAAATCAACAATTCAAATACCATTGTAAATCATTCGGTATCTATAGCACATACTTTCCAAGTTCTGCTTTGGTCTATTGCAAGTTTATTGTTGTCACTTCTGAGCAACTTACACTCATGTTTTGAGCTATGTCCATAACACCTGACCTTGCTGTAGGTGAATTACAAGCCCAGCTATCACCAGGCAGAGGACTAAGTGTGCATTTAAAAAAACAGTGAAGATGTAGCCTTGTAAGGAACTTCCTAGTTAGCAATGTCAATTTTTCAAATCATCTTGTGCTAAATGAGCAATTTGTCTCACAGGAGATGTCTAGACACACATCATCTATCGCATTATATCCTTTTCTAAGTTTTCCATTGTTAATACAAGGGACCAGCTTCTTAAACATGAAGAAGCAGCTAGTGAAAGGGGAATTTTAAACTCATAAGTGATAAGGCGAGACCACCTAGAGAGTGACATTATACTGCATTATAGTAGGCTGCATTATACTAGGCACTACGGAATTATATTTACCCTAGAAAAAGCACATCCTGCCCCAAAGAACTTGCATGAAACAGCAATGAGAGATACAATTAAGGAAAACTACCTTATTTCAAAGATAGCAAATGTGGCAGGGAGAAAGCTAAAGCTTTATTCTCTTTCTCTTCAGAGACTGCAAACCATTCAGATTACTACAAAATCTTCTCAACTCAAAATAATACCTGCACACAGGAAGACAAATTATGTATTTGGGAGTGTTTATATAGTACTGTGTTGCCCACTCTTGAAGTTTTATTATGACTTTTGATTTTTCCAATAATATCAAGATTGTATGAATGTGTGTGGCTCAATTTGGATGTAGTGATTTTAATATATAAATGTAATAGCTGGAAAGAATATCTTACTAAAGTAATCCAAACATAAATAAAAATGTAAAGTAAATAGTATCATTTATAGAAAAAAACAAAACCACCTAAATGGTTTTATTAGCCTAATGCCAGAAGAGGCATGAGCATATCAGAGGATGCTTTCTCTCAAAAGATAGATACATTTTATGGCATGTACTTTCCTGTTCCTCACCTTTCACAGCATAACAGAGAATGGCAAATACAAATCTTCACAGAAGTTAGCAGAAGAAATAAGAAACTGATAAATGGTTAATTATGGCTGTCCCAGATATGTGCTTAATTACTGTAATGTAAAACATCTTAAAAAAAATGTTGAATGCAGATATTACAGATTAACCCACAAATCTTAGAAGCAAAAATCCACAGTTAATAGGGCACTACGCAGTCCTTGTAGTTACAAGCTCAACATGAGAGTCCGCTATCACAAGGAAGTAAAATCCTCTAACTAGCCAGGATTTGAAAAGCAAATACAAAATTGGGATGTGAAAGCTTCAACAGGGAGAAGCAACATTCTAACACTGTATTGTGAGAAAATGGCAGGAACTGGACAACCACCAGATGTTCATATGTCTGCATATGTGATTGTCTCCATTGGGAATGAAGTCTCAACTCTTCTGTCCCAAGTTTATCCGTAACAACAAAACAGCAGTAATAACAATACCACCTTTGAAAGAAAGCTTGCTTTCAGTCCTGTACAGCTAAAGCCTGGACCGTATAGTGCTGGGTCTGGCAGGGACAAGGTTCTTGACAAATATTTTTGATATCTTACGTCACAAAAAGTAAGTAAATCATAGAATGGTTTAGGTTGGAAGGGACCTTAAAGATAATCTAGTTACAACCTCCCTGCCATGGGCAGCGACACCTTCCACTAGACAGGTTGTTCAAAGCCCCATCCAACCTGGGCTTCAACACTTCCAGGGAGGAGGCAGCCACAACTTCTCTGGGCAAACTGTTCCAGTGCCTCACCACCCTCATCATAAAGAACTTCTTTCTTACATCTAACCTAAATCTACTCTCTGTCAGCTTAAAGGCATTACCCGTTGTCCTATCAGTACATGCCTTGGTAAAAAGTACCTCTCCAGCTTTATTGCAGGCCTCTTCAGGTACTGACAGGCTGCTATAAGGCGTCTCCAAAGCCTTCTCTTCTCCAGGCTGAACAATCCCAACTCTCTCAGCCTTTCCCCACAGGAGAGGTGTTCCAGCCTTCTGATTATTTTTGTGGCCTCCTCTGAACCTACTCCAACAGGTCCATGTCTTTCTTGTGCTGGGGCCTCCAGAGCTGAACACAGGACTCCCAGTGGGGTCTCACCAGAGCAGAGTAGAGGGACAGAATCACCTCCCTTGACCTGCTGGCCATACTGCTGGGGATGCAGCCCAGGATGCATTTGGCCTCTGGGCTGCGAGCGCACATTGCTTGGTCGTGTTGAGCTTCCTGTCAACCAGCACCCTCAAGTCCATTCTCCTCAGCTGGACTTGATGATCTTAGAGGTCTTTTCCAACCTTAATGATTCTATGATTCTATGATTCAGGGCTGTTCTCAATCCATTCTCCACCCAGCCTGTATCTGTGCTTGGGATTGCCCCAACCCATGTGCAGGACCTTGCACTTGGCCTTGTTGAACTTCATGAGGCTTGCAGAAGCCCACCTCTCAAATCTGTCAAGGTGCCTCTGGATGACTGCAAGTCCCCTCAGTGTGTCAACTTTACCACACAGCTTGGTGTCACTGGAAGACTTGCTGAGGGTGCACTCAATCCCACTGTCCATGTCACTGACAATGTTAAACAGCGCCGGTCCCAATACAGACCCCTGAGGAATGGCACTCGTCACTGGTCTCCACTTGGACATAGAGCTGTTGACTGCAGCTCTTTGAGAGTGACCATCCATCCAGTTCCTTATTCACCAAGTGGTCCATCTTCCAAATCCATGTCTCTCCAATTGGGAGACAAGGATGTTGTGCAGGACAATGTCAAATGCTTTGCACTTGTCCAGGTACATGACATCTTTTGCTATTCCTTTATCCACCAATGCTGTAAGCCATTGTACAAGGCCACCAAATCTGTCAGGCACAATTTTCCCTGTGTGAAGCCATGTTGGCTGTCACCAGTCACCTCCTTATTTTCCATGTGCCTTAGTGTAGTTTCCAGGAGGATCTGCTCGCTGATCTGCACTGTTTTAAGCTCAGTGCATCAGGGATCTTTTTAATACACCTGTTTCTTGGAGATCACATCACAGCAACTTGATTTGTTTTAGCTAACTAATAGAAGGTCACATTTTAAAGGCAACGGAATTTGATTTTCCTTCAAAATACTACATATATAAAAGTAGGAGTAGAGAAAAAGGTACAATATGGACGACTTCACTATGAAATTTAGTGAATTAATAATAGTTAATTTCCATTAAGATGCATAGACAAACTTGCTAATTTATAAAGAGTATCTCCAAAGTGCAGTTTGCTAATGGATGTATAGTACATAAAAACGTAAGTTCGTGCAATTTCTGTGAAGCTATCCAAAAGCTTTTCTCAAATACACTATACAATCAAATTACATGAAGGAATTAATGCAGTACAGTTGATGGACAGCTGATTACTGCATTCTGCTTAGTCAGGACTAATTTCTTTTATTTAAACCAGATAATCATAAGACATGACATTCTTCAAAATTAATTTTACAACAAATAAAAGTTAAAATTTAATCCCCTGTGTCAAATATTGGCTCAGGCATGTCCAAGACAAAAATATCTGTGATTTCAGAGGGCCAAAATTACCACTTCTTTTCTCAGAAATGCAGGTAACTTTTGCAATATACACTAGAAAGTAGAAGCCTACAGTCTTAACATCTGTCTTATCATAACTCTTATCATAGCTCAGGGTTTTACATTCAGACTTTCAGGTGGAATGTACCACTTGATTTAATAAAGAGACACTGGCAATTTTTTTTTTGTTTTCTTACAAGGACAAAAGATATTCAATGTAATATGCATATGGAATGAATAAACTACTCAGATGAGAAAGGACTTGCAGATTCAGACCATATTACTCTGTGGATATTGTGAAGTAGTCCTGGATTTGTTGAGTCATGGTATTTTCATCTGACAGACGCTATACATCTAATAGTCTTTGTCACAAATACTAACACATATTCCTACACATTCTAATACATTTTTTATAAGAGACTTTTCCTGGGCTGAATAAGGCATTTTATTTTATCCAAATAAGATAGCTGTGTCTGAAAGGGAGAATGTTGTTAGCTGTAATAGCATATGTAAGTGGCTCTGAAAAAAGAACTCATTAATTTGTAGCTCGGGCTCATTTTGCACTGAAATATTCATGCAACATCTGAAGGTGTTGTCAGTAAAACATCTGGCTTGAAAACAGAAATCACCATTCGTTATACAGAAGTGGTTGCTCATTCCCATCTCCCACATGATTCTTTACATGCTCAGCTTGGCTTGATTATACCCTTCTTCTGCTTCATTTCTGTGACATAGATGTATTGGCAATGATTATGAGGATTTTCAAAGCAGAGTAGCTCTTGTAGTGCTATAGGCCAACTTGTTTAGCCTGCAGCATGTTTGTAATGCTCAGGCTGATCATTGCTTCTGACAAAACAGTCCCTAGGGACTCTCAGCTGCATTTGCATGTATTTCAGACAGGTGTATGTACTGAAATAAGTAGTAAGTAACCTTAAGGAGAAATTATCTTAATTGGTCTACTACTGCAGTGCCTACTACAGTTCACCACCTTTACCCGGAGCTATGTACCTCCTCATACTGAAGAAGAAAACACATCCAGCTCTCAGTTACCTGTGTCTGGATTGCCTCAGGTATGTCACGGGACTTTTATCATCATGACATGCCTGTGTCATTCAGGCTGTGCTTGGATACAAGACACAATCAGCTGGAGTTAGATTCAGGTCTGTAGCAACCAAAAGGGTTACTTACTACCTGAGGTCACCATTAACTGTAGTCAGTAATGCTGCTGTCCCTTCTTTCTATTTTCTGCTGTGCCTTTATGTGTGATCTTGAAGTCAAAATTAGGTTTTGCATGATCTGCCTCTCTGCTTTGACCAGGCTGTTCTAGTACTTCTTTTCTCTCACACACACACATACACAAACACACACCCCTCTACGTTGTCCCAGTGGGAAGTATTGCAGTGTCCTAAGGTGTTTCATGCAAAGAGAAGACACACCTCAGGGAGCAGAGCTGTTGACTTCTTATCCAGTTACCTAAACTCTACTTTTATTCCACAGAGAAAAGCAGGTATAATTCATCTCATGTTAAAATTGATGACCAAATGCTAAAAAAATATTTGCCTACAAAGACTCAACAAATGATTTGACTATAGTAATTATTCAGGTCATAACAATTGCAAGTTAGGTGGTTCCCTGGCCTCAGAGTCAGGAAAGTGTGATATACTAAACGGAAGTCACTGAAATTGCATGGTAAAAGGGAAATTCACAGAAAATGTAATTTTGGCAAAACTTTCTATTCTAACTGATACTAAATTTGCTGTGGGTGTTTTTTGTGTGTTTTGAGGGGGGGTTTGTGTGTGCAGAATGTTGTCTGTCTTTTTAAATCTACACTGAATATTTTTGTTACAGTTGTTCTGACCAGAATCTCTTTTTTCCTTTGTATTTTCTTTGTGTATATGCTTGATTTTTCATGACTCAATTTCTTTTAAGTATGGTATGATATTTTGTAATGGTAGCTGGAAAGTATTTGGGATTCTGTATAATTTCATGTAAAAATATATATTTTGTTCATTTCCTTTAATGTAATTTTTTTTCTGTGAAAGATTCCAAGACTCTGTGAAATTATTGAACACTGAAATACTTTGACCTAAAATTAATAGTTTTTTTCCAAACAATAATATACTGAAAAGATATCAGACCTCATGGGTTTTTTTTTTAATTCTAGTTCCATGATTCTCCTTTGCACTATTTTTACCTACTGAAGTCTTGAACTGTGATGTGTGACATCCCATGCCAAGGTTGAATGCTTAAATCTGATCAGAACAGAGTAACTAGCAAGTACTAGAGTACTTCAAGTACTTCCCAGTACACTCCATTTGTGTTCCCAAAGGATGTTTATCTTGACACCATGTAGCTGAAAGTATTTTAAAAAGCTTTTCAGAAATTAGAATTTACTTTTGTACAGCATGAAAGGACTTCCCCGTTGTAATTTTTCATGTTCTACTGAATTGATAAAGATGGCAATATGAAATATTATTTTTCTTTTTTTCACAGTGTGTTGAGTTTGTTTTAAGCATTATTAAGATTTTAAACATTACTTGTAGAATTAGAACATCCTGCTCCTATATGTGCTGAAGTTTGGAATACAATGAATTAATGGAAGTGTAAGTTAAAATGCTTGATGAGTTAGTCGTTGATCACATGTAAATAACTTTTGAAAACATGTTGGGGTAAGGCAGAAGAAATGAAAAAGTGTTTCATTCAGTGGTGCATAGCAGATCTGAAGTAGCCCACTTCACTTTTTGATCCCAGCAGACAAACTACTCTTAAATTTATTGGGCCACTTTCTCTACGGCAAAAACCACCACCACCACCAAAATAAACCACCCAACCCCTCTCCCCCCAAAAAAACAAAATTATAAAAAAAAAGCGAACCCAAATTAAAATAAAATCAACACTTAATACGTTAGGTGGTTTAAGTTACAAAGGTTGGGCTTTTTTATGAGGGATATCTTATAATAAGATGCTCAAGTATATTACATGAATTTGACATTGGAGAATGGTTTAATGTTCAATGTTCATATCTGACTTAACTCACATGAATATCATAGAGACCATATTATTTCAATAACAAACACAGAAGTGAAAAAAATGTGCTCTTTATGCATATTTTACTTATGAACACACTTCAGAAATCTGATAAATATTGACTCTACAGTCAGACCATCATGTTAAAGTTTATTTCATTTGTTCATATAAATTGTTTTATGTATTAATGAAAAACCTGAATACATAATAATATATTATGTAATAATGATATGTAATGTATAGTAATACATGTAGTAAAACTGTTGGAAAATACTATTTTTAAGTAGATTGATGCTTATGACAACTCAATTATACTTTGCTATTTGAAAAAAGGGGAATTCCTAGGTGATATACTGAAGGAAATAGTGTTCTAAAGTACAGTGCTTTTTCTTGCTCTCAGTGTGGTTCACTCATCAGATCTATTTATCTTAGCTATCTTTAGCAGTCACAAATTACTGGGGCAAAATAATTGGCTAAGCTTCCTTTTTTTTTTATTTCGGTGTGAAAGGTTGATTAGAACATCTTCCTGGATCTGTGACTCCCAGGGAATACACTGAAGTTATGAAATACTTGTGAATGTACTAACAGTCTAACTGAATGGAGGTATTGCTACCATAAAAGACTACCAAATCAGAATGGACACACTATATACTTAAATTACAAAAATGAGCTTTGAAGATGTAACAGTATTTGGAGAGTATGAAAAGGGTAGTGTCATAGAAAAAAGAAGCAGGAACTGAGAATATCTCTAGTGTGAGTGATGTGGCAAGGGATGAACTCTGCTTCTAGCAGCAAAACAACAGAGCAGTAAATTCTAAGACATTTCTGTTTGTAAAACAGAAGTGCGCTAAACAGATCCATCAAAATGTGTCTGCTGAGGAAGTGGGAAAATGTGAGTAGATCTCAGCTTTGGGAAAACCTGCTGAACAAAGCATGTAGTGACAGGGCTGTCGAATTTTCAGTCAGCCTTTACCTCTTTGTCTGTAGGTAATGCACATCAGGGTTGGTAAAGCCAAGAGCACGGTTATCTGGACCATTCTTCCCCATTCAAATTTACACTCTTTTCATCTCCATTCCCAACAGCGCCTTCAGTTAAGATACACACTGGATCCAGAATTTAGCATGACTACACATACATATACAAAATTTCTCCCTTCTTTTTATTTTTTTCACCATAAGGTGGTGCACCAATGGTGCACACTAGTTAGTAGCAGGCAGCCACTTCATTCCCTAAAGATCCCTCAGAAGTAATCAGGCACTGACCTCCAGCACAACAGTACCTCTGTATCGATGAATCAAATTAAATTCTCTCACCTTTAGTTTCTCATCTGAATTTTCTTGCAACAGATTTCATCACAGGTTGTTTTTGTCTTTTTGCTTCTGATACAAAAAGTTAAGAAATACCTTCTTAGAAATATATCTCCTATTTGGTATTTCAGTTACAAATTATAGCCAAGTTTTTGACATTTAGGTCAAGCTTTCCTTTAAAGACTTGACAGGAAGAAGAGATAAATGTATGCTAGAAGTATATATGTTGCATTTCAGTTCCTCATGACAAAAAAGGAGGTGGGGGAATAACTTCACTACATCTTTTATGTCTTCTAATGCCCCAGGCTAATAAAATCAAATGCTCTCATTAAAGAATAAAGCTATTTCTTAATTCATGCATTAGCAATGTTTCCAACATCATCAAGAAAAGATTTCTATGTCTGCCCTAAGTCACTGAGCCTTTCTTTTCTGTGACAAAGGATCTCGTAAAATAAAATTATTGAATTTATGCTACTCAACAACTAATGATACCAGAGTGAAATTGCTGGAGAATTTTCAATCCTTAGACATATATTTTCAGCTCTTTGCTTGTATGTATCAGGACTGCTAATAGTAACAGCAATTATATGTTTATTTTTGGCTTTGGAAAAGGAAAAGCTTTCAAGTGAAGAACGAAGACATAGGTGTTAATGCTCAGTCTTGGCAGGGAGAAGGAAGGAATAGCCCATTGAGGCTCACTAAGACACCGGAATATTTGACAGTGGGAAGAAAGAGAGATCTGGCAGGGGGCAAAATCAGAAGAGTATATACTTTCAGTGCAGTATAAGAGGGATTCAACACTCAAAAAAGAAACCAAATGCAATGAGACTGGTCTGACTTCCATTGGACTGCTCTGACTTCTGTTGAAAGGGCACTCAGAACTACTGAAGGAACCTTGGTACATACATGTGTGCCAGTATTATTCATATATGTTCTTGGTAACATAAATATACTTCGATAATTGAATCCCTCACAAACCTTATACATCTGCTTGCTTCCACTGTTACGTACTCTGGGAGACCTCCACCAGTACTGGAAGTCTGTTTTATACACAGCAATCTGGCATGGTCAGTTGTGAGGCTGGACATCACAGGAATTCATTTCCCAGACTTTTGGCCATAAAAGGACTTTCAGATTGTTGTAACCGGGTCACAACCCAGTTAATTAACCAGGGGAATTGGTGATTCAAAGCCCTGTTCATCAGGATGCTCGAGCACCTTCTGAGCTGCAAGTACCTAATCACTGCCACTGTTTAAGATGGGAAATCCCAAATGATTAAAACTGGCCCTAGCTCAACTTTTCCTAACTGAGTCCTCAAAGAACAAGGGCTTCTGGGAGCACTATCAACTGATGGCTCTTACTAGAGTAATTATAACTTCATTTTTTCTTGTGCCTTATTTAAAATGCAGTTATGTTGATTATTCACATGCTTGTAATGACTGTCTTCCTTAACCAGTGCATGGTGGGTGAGCTCCCAAAAGTGTCACATTTCCCTGTGTTCAGACATAAGCAGGAGGGAGGCCCCAGCTGCCGCAAGTCTTCGCAGCATCACATGTGTCTTCCCAGAGTCACCCGTGGCATCCACTCTCCTGCCAGGATGTTCTCAAAATGGGATGGAGCAGTTAGATAACTGTTTCCCAGCTCCTCTGAAGTGACTACTGCACAACAGGCTCCCAGGTAGGTAGGCTTATGCAAAAACGTTATAAGCCAAAGTTTGAGGTCTAGATGTTGTCTGTGTTCATTCTCGCTTGGAATTTATAGAATTGGCAAAGTGGACCTGAGAGGCAGTCTGGCCTTAGGCACATGGATGTAACTGGACATGAGCGAAGTGTGGGCCTCATCCCTCTCCTCCTGTTTATGCACTGAATATCTTGCACTGATCCTATCCTAGTTTTGTGACCTGTGTGAAGGGTGAACCAGTAATTGTCTTGCATACTTGTTTCAGAAACCAGGGCTACTGAGATATAACTTGGGGATATCTGCTTAAAGAATTAAAACTTTTCTACTATGTCACATAGGAGAGGAGAAAATCCATCACTTCCAATGCACCTGATTACTTTGCTTTCTTTTTGTTCCTCAGTTTCTGTAAAATAAACAGTGCCACTGAGCTGCAGTGCTGTACTTTGAAAGTGAGAGGCCTGGTGGCAATCTGTGCTGCTGACACAGTGTCACAGTGTAATGAGGCATGTTGTACCATCTCAGCAATGTGTCAAGCCTGGGAAGTTTCAAATGGTTTGGTTAAACTGCCCTAAAGAATTTAACTGCATGGAAAAGGGTTTTATAGTGTTTTTTAGTGTTTAGAATTGGGTTGCACAAGCAAAACAATCTGTGGGCTTGCCATGTTATCAGCAGGAGCTCTGGTACATCACCACGGTGCACAGCATCTCCCAGAAAAGTCGATAGTTTGAGGTTTGTTCTATTATAAAGTGTCACACCAACACAAGTGTTTTATTGTTTTACAGGAGAAGGGTGGATTTCTGGCACTTTCGCAGATTTCACATTGCCAGCCATGTCTTCAGTTTCAGAGATTTCCTGCATGTTATTTATTTGCTTCTAAGTAGTACAATATTCCCTGCAAATTGGTTACCACAGTTATATTTTGGCAACTTGAATCAGGAAGTGTATGTTATACAGCATATTTAATTTAAGCATTTCTAAAATTGGTATAAATCAAAGATGTTGCGAGATGTGCTAGTAGTCTACTAGCATTACTTTATTAATAAGGGGAATAATTACAGGAGCTGGAGAAACTTGCCCAATATTACTTTAGTGGTAAAATCACTGCCAGGAAGATGGAAAATGTGGGAGGTTTTGTGTGGTAGTATCCTGTGGCATGGGGGTCCTGACGTTCGCCATCCTCTGAGACCTCACAGGGAGGGACAGGTGGGGAGACAGGAACAGAGTCCCTGGCCCCTCCACTGTGCAACACATAGGTGCATTGCAGGCAGGCAGTAAGAGTCAATGGGAAGCCTGTTTGGTTTTGGATATCAGCTATTTGTTTAATCTTTCTGTGCTTCAGTTTGTCCTCCTGCAAAAAAAAAAAAAAAGACAAGATTCAAGTCCTGGCTTTCGTAGAGTTTGATACCTCAAAAGAGGTTTGTGAAGATCCTCCTTTATCTCCCTTTGCCATGCAAGGGAGACTGTTGTTTTTTTTCTGGAGTTATTAATGCCCTAAAACTCACTTGGCCCTGTAAGGCTTGGTACATAGAAATTGTAAGAGGCTTTCTCCATTAAAGCATATCAGATGTCAGACACAATAGAAGTATAAAGAATTAGTAATTGTTACTTTACAAGGGTATCTGGAGTAGTTTCAGCTGTTATTTTTATTACCATAGTTTAAAAAATGAAAAGCATTATGTAGGGGATAAGAATTATTGTCCTTGTACTTCAGGCCAGTGAGAAAGATCATTTAAAAATTAATTTGATCAACAGTATAACCAGGGAGGATGACAAAGTGTAAAGCATTCTGCTCTTGTATGTGGCTCCTTTGAGTTTTGTATGCCCAGGATGTCCTGGGTTTGGCCAGGACAGGGTTAATTTTCACGGGGGTGGAGGCTGACCCCACCTGGCCAAACAGAGCCGGGTATTCCACACCATGTGACGTCACGCTGGGTTCCGGTGGGGGGGGGGGGCGGGAACGCACTCGCGGCTTGGGGGTCCTGTGCGGGAGAGCGGCTGTCTGGGTCGTACGGTTCGTTGTTGTGTTTTCTCCTTTTTTGTGCCGTTGTTGTTCCTGTTTCCCTCTGTTTGCTGTTCTGTTAAACTGCCCTTATCCCGACCCACCAGTTTTCTGCCTGTTTCTTTTCATTCTCCTCTGCACGCCGGCGGGGGAGGGGCGGCCGCGTGGTGCTTTTGTTGCCGGCGGCAGCCGAAACCAAATCACAGGAGAAAGCACCAACTGCTTATGCAGGCACAATTACATTTGTTCAAATTGATTTACACATCCACAGGCAGTAAGAGCAGGTGTTTGATGTCATTTTTGTCAGGAAACAGCAAGACTGGGCTGCTCAGGAAGGGAAGCAGCAAGCCAGGGTGGAGGAGACAGCAGGCAGTGCCCTTGCCGACCAGGGGTGCTGCCACACAGTGCCCTGGCAAGAGGAGCTGATCACGTCCAGCAACATTGACCAGATCCAGACAGCAGTCCTGATCACTAGAGAAGTCCACAGTGGTAAAGGAGAAGGCTGAGTCAGCAAAGCAAAGACCAGATCAGCAAAGTGCAAGGCAACCTCTTTTCCTTGTTCTTTTGTCGGTGGTCTGCAAGGTTGCACCTGAATTTACAGTGTAAGATGTGTTTCACTTGTGCTGGATAATTGCTGTTATTGCTAGTGCTGGTTCTACCAAACTCTCAGGGCTGCTGTCCTTTGGGGACCAGTACGATATTCTAGGGCTACAGGCAGATTGTACTGTACAGAACAAGCACGTGTTTTTACTTTCTATTAGCTACAGATACATGTACAACAGTAAGTGTTATGCCACAAAAAGTGGTACACAGCTAAGCAAAAGCTGAACCAAAATAGATAATAGTCACCTGTCTGTTAGACAATTGCAGTTAGACTAACTAAAACAAAGCTTAAGGCAGGCCAAGATGGATCCAGACAAAACCTGACAAGTCCTGGAACTTGTGTTTTCACTTTCCCACAAAGGTTATGGCCTGTTACTAGCAATAACATGAATTTATTGAGTGACAAGGCTACACAGAACACTTGCAGGAAGAACACCTGCAGCCAAGTTGTCCACTTCTGTTTGCAACAGAAGAAAATTTTTAAATTTTGGTGAAATGTAGTAAAAATAGTGTATTTTGTCTTCTAAAGAATGTCAATTGTCACAGATCCAGAGAGACCCATTACAAGTAGAAGGAAACCAGTATTACATTTTTCAAATTGTCAGACTATGACAAGTTTATTCCAATACATACGCACATACAAAGCCAATGCAACTGCTTACATGAATAATTTTTAAATTACTAAATTTTTAGGTCAAGGGACATAAAAGTCTACATTCAATACTCTCTTGAATACTAGAATTTGTTTTCCTTTATACTGGTCCCAAAGAATCAACCTTTTGCTTTTAATATTAATATTGAAAGGAGGAGCTCTTTTTTTTTAAGGTGTAATAATAGTTTCCAATAATAACAATAATAATAGTCCTAAATAATAAAAGTAAATTCTGTTCATACAATTTTGCATAAAGCTGTACTGACTGCTGTCTATCTAACCTCATGACTGTCCACAGTCCTGCAGGCACTACAGTACGAGTGTAGGTAATGGTGCTACTGGCCTCCTGTCTTTTTCTGTAAATGCTGGAATTGCGAGGCATTTAATAATGCTGTGGTCTACAGAAGCCTGAGATCTGTGGGAGATCTTGGGTGCTTAAGTCCATAACCATGATACTGAGACTCTAGACTGAGTTGCAACTTAATCACAAAGCTGATAAACTTTGTAGGCAGCTGTTTCTGCCTTCAGGTTGCACAGCTGTTTAGAGATGTTTTTCATGCACACCTATTAATAACTTGACATTTGGCTTACACCTTGTAGACAAGAACTTTAATTTTTTATGCTATTTCTAGGACCATTCTACCATTATGTAAAGCCTTTCTTACATTACTAATGCATGTAAGATGCATTTATGAATTTTTTTACATAGGTCAGAACCCGGCATTCCTATTCCTTACACTTCATTATTCTGTCCAGGTAAAAATTATTCTAGAGCTGAACAACATCAACAAGAGGGATGGTGAACTCCCATACCCAGTGCTCACTTGCAACCCTATCACGGAAATGAGAGATGTGGTTTGGAAGGTCCTCAAGGACAAAGAGAAAGGACCTCTGTGCCCTAGGAAGTATTGTACCAGCTGACGCTGAAAGTGCTGCCCACTGAAAGTAAGTTTGAATTTGCCCCGCACATCTAAGTTTTGTTTGTTTCAAGTTTTTACAGGCACAAACTCTTGTTGCTCTCTTGTACTGAATGTGCTTATACTTAAGCAGCAATTTCAAGAAGCAAGTCTTTCAATTGAAAACACAAAATCAAATCCTTCTACTTCGATCACCAAGCTTCTCCTCAATTTTAAAGTTATTCTTTGGAAAGAAAGGACCACTGCATTATTTGCACTTTCTTGCTTCGTGTGTTCTGTGTGTAATTGAGAAGGTTAACTTCTAATGACAAGGAAGCAAATACATCTGTTTTACCACTTGACCACTGACAGTTCTGGCTGATGTTGAAATTCAATCTACAAATTAATTTTGCACTTTAGCACTTTATAGGTTATTATTATGAATCTCACTGCTGCTAGCCATACATATTTCAGTCAATTTTTAATATGTCTCTATGACTGACTAACTACTCAAACCTAAACTCGGCAAATTTAGAGCTATAGGTATGATCTCATTGGTCACAAGTGTGCTAATGTAGTAACTGGTGACTTCCTGATAACCTGTTACCTTCTTACCTAGATTCCAATGACAATTATAAGAGAGAGGATACAATTATACATGTAGCCATCTCTTTTACTTCAAAGGATACCCTAAATGACTATCAGAAGCTATTGCTAAAGAAGCAAAGTCCTGTTTCTATGTCTCAACGTTTCTGTCTGGCTAAGCAGAAATTTCTATCCAATTCTGCTTTATTTACATTTGCTGTCTCCTTCCTCTGTAAGAAACATATTTAACAGTGATAACTGCACTCTTCTTCAGCATGGACCACTTATAAATTTTGACTTGATATTAAAATTTCGTTTGCCTTAGGAAGTAAACTGTTTTGGTTTAATGCACAAAACAATCACAGGATCACACAGAATGGTAGAGGTTGGAAAGGAATCCAAGGTTGCCCAGGACCATGTCCAGGCAGGTTTTGAATGTCTCCAGAGAAGGAGAATCCACAGCCACTCTGGGCATCCTGTTCCAGTGCTCTCAAAGTAAAGAAGTTCTTCCACATCTTCAGATGGAATTTGCTATGCTTCAGTTTGTGCCCATTGCCCTTGTCCTGTCACTGGGCACCACTGAAAAGAATCTGTCTCCCTCCTCTTGACACCCACCCTTAAGATGTTTATAAGCATTTATATAATGCCCTCTCAGTCTACTTTTCTTTAGGCTAAACAAGCTCAGCTCCCTTAGCCTTTCCTTGTAAGAGAGATGGTTTAGTCACCTCATCATCTTTGTAGCCCTTTGCTGGACTCACTTCAGCAGTTCCTCATGTTTCTTGACCTGGGGGGCCCAGAACTGGACACAGTACTCCAGATGGGGCCTCACTAGGGCAGTGTAGAGGGGAAGGAGAACCTCCCTCGAGCTGATGGCCACACTCTTCTTGATGCATCCCAGGATCCCATTAGGTTTCTTGGCAGCCAGGGCACACCGCTGGCTCATGGTCAACCTGTCATCCACCAGGACATCCAGGTCCCTCTCCACAGACCTGCTCTCCAGCAGGTCCACCCCAAGCCTGTACTGATGCATGGGATTGTTCCTCCCCAGTTGTAGGACCCTGCACTTGCCCTTGTTGAACCTCATCATTTTCCTCTCTGTCAAACCTTCCAGCCTGTCCAGGTCACGCTGAATGGCAGCACAGCCTTCTGGTGTACCCACCACAACTCCCAGTTTGGTGTCATCAGCAAACTTGCTGATGGTACCTTCCAACTCTTCATCCAGGTCACTGATGAAGTTAAACAAGTCTGGGCCGAGTACTGACCCCTGAGGGACACCACTATTACCGGACTCCAACTAGACTCAGTGCCGCTGATGACAACCCTCTGAGTTCTGCCATTCAGCCAGTTCTCAATCCACCTCACTGAACACTCATCCAGCCCACACTTCCTGAGCTTCCCTAGGAGGATGTTATGGGAGACAGTGTCAAAAGCCTTGCTGAAGTCGAGGTAGACAACATCCACGGCTCTCCCCTCATCTACCCAGCTAGTCATCGTAGAAAGCTATCAGATTGGTCAGGCATGATTTCCCCTTGGTGAATCCATGCTGACTGCTCCTGATGACCTTCTTTTCCTCCACTTGCTTTTTGATGACCTCCAGGATAAGCTGCTTTATCACCTTTCCCGGGATGGAGGTGAGGCTGACCGGCCTGTAGTTCCCTGGGTCCTCCTTCTTGCCTTTTTTGAAGACTGAAGTGACATTTGCCTTTCTCCAGTCCTCGGGCACCTCTCCTGTCCTCCAGGACCTCTCAAAGATGATGGAGAGTGGCTCAGCAGTGACATCTGCCAGCTCCCTCAGCACTCATGGGTGCATTCCATAGGGGCCCATGGGTTTGTGGGCATCCAGATTGCTTAAGCGATCCATCACACAGTCCTCCTCAACCAAAGGAAAGTCATCCTCTCTGTGGGCTTCCTCTCTTACCTCCGGGACCAGGTATTGCTGAGGGACTGCCTTTCCACTGAAGACTGAAGCAAAGAAGGCATTCAGTAACTCTGCCTTCTCTGCATCCTCCGTCACCAGGACACCCGCCTCATTCAGCAGCAGCCTCACATTGTCCCAAGCCTTCCTTTTGCTGCTGATGTAGTTGAAGAAGCCCTTCTTGTTGTTTTTGACATCCCTTGCCAGCTTCAATTCAAGGTGAGCCTTGGCCTTCCTCATCGCATCCCTGCATGATCTGACCACATTCCGGTATTCTTCCCAAGTGGCCTGTCGCTCTTTCCACATTCCATGTACCTTTCTTTTCCACCTGATCTCCGCTAGAAGCTCCTTGTTCAACCAGGCAGGTCTCCTGCCTCCTTTGTTAGACTTCTTTCTCAGAGGGATGCACCGCTCCTGAGTGTGGAGGAAGTGACGTTTAAACTGCGACCAGCACTCTTGGACCCCCCTGCCTTCGAGAGCCCAGGCCCACGGGATTCCTCCCAGTAGCTCCTTGAAGAGGCCAAAGTCAGCCCTCCTGAGGTCCAAGGTTTTGATCCTGCTTATCGCCCTGCTTCCTCCACACAGGATCCTGAACTCCACCATTTCATGGTCACTGCAGACGAGTCTACCTCCAACCTTCACATCCTCAAAGTCGAGGCAGACAACATCCACTGCTCTCCCTCATCTACCCAGCCAGTCATGCCCTCATAGAAAGCTATCAGATTGGTCAGGCCTGGTTTCCCCTTGGTGAATCCATGCTGACTGCTCCTGATAATCTTCTTTTCCTCCACTTGCTTGATGATAACGTCCAGAATGAGCTGCTGCATCACCCTTCCCGGGATGGAGGTGAGGCTGACTGGCCTGTAGTTCCCTGAGTCCTCCTTGTTGTCCTTTTTGAAGACTAGAGTGACATTGGCTTTCCTCCAGTACACAGGCACCTCTCCTGTCCTCCAGGACCTTTAAAGATGATGGAGAGTGGCTCAGCAATGACATCTGCCAGCTTCCTCAGCACTTGTGGTTGCATCCCATTGGAGCCCATGGATTTGTGGGCTTTGTAACTAGTTTGCTTAAATGATCTCTCATAAGATCCTCAACCAAGAGAAGGTCTTCCTTTCTCCAGGCTTTTTCTCTTACCTCCAGGGGCTGGGATGCCTGAGGGCCAGCCTTAGCAGTGAAGACTGAAGCAAAGAAGGCATTCAATAAATCTGCCTTCTCTGTGTCCTCTGTGACCAGGGCACCCACCCCCTTCAACAGTGGGCCCATGTTTTCCCTAGTCTTCCGTTTGCTGCTGATGTAGTTAAAGAAACCCTTCTTGTTGCCTTTCTTATCCCTTGCCAGATTTAGTTCCAGGTGGACCTTAGGCTTCCTTGTTTCTTCCCTGCATGCTCTGACAACATTCCTGAATTCCTCCCAAGTGGCCTGTCCCTCTTTCCACATTCCATAGACTTTTCTTTTCCATCTGAGTTCCACTAGAAGCTCCTTGATCATCCATGTGGGTCTCCTGCCTGCTTTGCTGGATTCCTTGCTCAGGGGGATACACCAATCCTGAGCATGGAGGAAGTGATGTTTAAATAGCAATCAGCTCTCTTGGACCCCCCAACCTCCTAGACCCCTAACCCACAGGATTCCTCCAAGTAGATTCTTGAAGAGGCCAAAGTTAGCCCTCCTGATGTCCAAGGTTTTCATTTTACTTATTGCCCTGCTTCCTCCACGCAGTTCATCCTGAACTCCACCACGTCATGGTCACTGCAGCCAAGGCTGCCCCCAACCTTCACATCCTCAACCAGGTGTTTATTTCTGTGCTTCGGGTGAAAGACAGGCAAGTCAGAGTGGGAGAAGTAGGTCAATTTCTACTTTCTCTGAAAAACCTACAGGAACCAGCCCAATGATTGTAGTCCAAGCAAACAATAACTTTTCTGTATTTTTATTATTGCTTTCAGAAATGTGCCACTTCTCCAGCCACCCATTCACACACCATTCCTGTGAAATTCTGGCTGAAAATCCTTGCTCTTGTTTTGTGTAATGGCACACACACCTCCTCTGGCATGTGATGCAACCAAAGAGCGTAGTTGAATGAGGGCAGAAAACTAAAATGCATGAGTTGCTAACAGAGTAGTAATTTTCTCCATTTGTAGCTAATAAATCTGCATCACCAGGTTTCTGTCCCCATCCCCAAGTGCTCATTTCTCTCTGTACTGGAGACCCCTCCCCTCCCAGTTATGACAAATGTTGAATTAATTGTATGTGCAGCTGCTTCCTAAAGGAGGGGTAAAGGGACCTCTTGGGAGGAGGAATGGAAATGGCAATTTATCTTTTGTTCACTGGGTTTTTTTGCATTCACTGTTGGTCGTGTGAACAAGTGAATTAAGAACCCTCTTGACACTGGGCCCGCTTCAGTAATGGACGTGTTAATCCTAATTTAGTTCTAGAACTAGAACTGCAAAGGTTCTGCAGGAATCCATGGCTGTGTGAACTGTGGCTAATATTTCCATCTTAGAGATGGATAATTAGTTAACAAACATTGATAGAGAAAAGAAAAATGACAAATAATTTCACTGGGATGTCTGAGGAATACATATCCAAATCCGTATACTGGCAAGTCCTGTTCCTAACAGAAAGGGAAAACACATCATCTTTAGTTTTGGTTCTTTTGCACAAGGAGGGTTGTGGATTTTTTCTGGTTTGGTTTTGCTGGCAATTTTTTTTCCCTTAAAATATTACCGTTACAGAGAGGAATTTCTGTGTGGTGGTTTTCTTGTTTTTGGTTTTGTTTTTAAATCCAGGTGCAGAAACTACAGCAATTAATATTAATCTGAATTTGATTATTTGGTTCTTCAGCATTTCATTGGATTATGTTGACTTTGTAATTTGATTGCTACACAGATGTAAGCTTTGCTGATTGCATTAAAATATGCAAAGGAAATGAAAAATATTACCAAGCAATGTTCACAAAACAGTTCTTCATTGCTAGCTCTGAAGACTTCCTTTTGGGAAGACAAAAGTGAAGGGTATTAGTGATTAAACTCTAATGCCAGCTATCGAGTTAGGAATAGTCCCTCCACAGAGACAGTAAGTATGTAGGCTGTAATACTTTGTTTCTGGATTAATATGTGTTATGTAACTAATAAAACCTTAAGTGAGATATACAATATGCTAAAGCATGATATTAAAAAGGTCCAATCCGTAAGGGAAGCTCATGCATTAGGCTACTGCTTCCAGAGAATTTCTAAGTATCAAGCACATTAAAATTAACACAAATACTCTGCTATGTCATTGTTGAGGAGTGTAGTAACTAATAACTGGTGTATGATGGTTCAATCAGAAACCGCTCAGTCAGTAACCTGGCTGATTCCCAGCAGTGAGTTTTGGGGCCATCATGTGTCGTACCGTCATCTTAGACTGAACATTGCTAAGCTCTGGGCAACTGAGCAACAAGGAGGTTGAAGAACCTCCTATTCCTATTCCTGCTTTTGTGGCCATTAAAAGGCACACTCGCCTCTCTACTGACCACAGCAGTCACTGAGTGTGTTTCTGATATGCATATGTTCTGTGTATGATGGGATACAAAGTGGTCTTCCTGTTCCTTCTGCAAGTAGCTTCATCTGGAGGTATTTTGAAAGCATTTTCTGTTCCTAAGTGAACATCATATGGGAAAAACTAGATAAGAGTTTTCCAGCTTTGGATATAGAGTAATTTTTCACTCATATAAAATAGTTTTTCAGTAATATTTAGTTTATAAACTGTACGGTTATATTTTTCCCTACTTCTTTTCCCACTGCTAGTTACCGGCCTCCAACTAGACTCAGCGCTGCTGACGACAATTCTCTGAGTTCCGCCATTCAGCCAGTTCTCTATCCACCTCACTGAACACTGAACACATCCAGCCCACACTTCCTGAGCTTCCCTAGGAGGATGTTATGGGAGACAGTGTCAAAAGCCTTGCTGAAGTCGAGGTAGACAACATCCACGGCTCTCCCCTCATCTACCCAGCTAGTCATGCCATCGTAGAAAGCTATCAGATTGGTCAGGCATGATTTCCCCTTGGTGAATCCATGCTGACTGCTCCTGATGACCTTCTTTTCCTCCACTTGCTTTTTGATGACCTCCAGGATAAGCTGCTCCATCACCTTTCCCAGGATGGAGGTGAGGCTGACCGGCCTGTAGTTCACTGGGTTCTCCTTCTTGCCCTTTTTGAAGGTTGGAGTGACATTGGCTTTCCTCCAGTCCTCGGGCACCTCTCCTGTCCTCCAGGACCTCTCAAAGATGATGGAGAGTGGCTCAGCAATGACATCTGCCAGCTCCCTCAGCACTCATGGGTGCATTCCTTCGGGGCCCATGGGTTTGTGGGCATCTAGATTGCTTAAGCGATCCATCACGCAGTCCTCCTCGACCAAGGGAAAGTCATCTTCTCTGTGGGCTTTTTCTCTTACCTCTGGGGCCAGGTATTCCTGAGAGCCTGCCTTGGCACTGAAGACTGAAGTATTGAAGCTCCCCACTTCAACACTGAGCATGACATCACATGGTACAGAATATGCCATTTAATTGGCTGGTTTGGGTCAGCCCAACAAGCTTCTTGTGAAAATAACTCTATTCCAGCTGAACCCAGGTGTCCTGGGTTTGGCCAGGACAGGGTTAATTTTCACCGGACTCCAGGAAGGGGCACAGCCGGGGGGTGGGGGCTGACCCCACCTGGCCAAACAGAGCCGGGTATTCCATACCATGTGACGTCACGCTGGGTTCCGGTGGGGGGGGGCGGCGCGGCGGGAACGCACTTGCGGCTTGGGGGGGCGCGGCGCCAGTGCTGTGCAGGAGAGCGGCTGTCTGGGTTGTACGGTTCGTTGTTGTGTTTTCTCCTTATTTGTATCGTTGTTGTTCCTGTTTCCCTCTGTTTGCTGTTCTGTTAAACTGCCCTTATCCCGACCCACCGGTTTCTGCCTTTTTCTTTTCATTCTCCTCTGCACGCTGGCAGGGGGAGGGGGGGCCGCGTGGCGCTTTTGTTGCCGGCGGCAGCCAAAATCAAAACATTAAATTTGGCGCCCAAGCATGGGGCAGGGATAACGGCAGGTCTGAGCAGCGGGTATTAAAACTGCTTTCTTAGATTTTGTTAAATTTTGTTGTAGGCATTTTTCTGTGTTACTTAAATAGTCGCTGGTAAAAATGTTTCTGTCTTTCATCAGATGGTTGTGTTTTTTGAATCCGTACTTGCTGTACTTGTTCCCTGTGGTGCTATTCATCGTCACGGGGAAAAGGATCAGGATTATGATTTTACTGTACTGTACGATATCGACTTATGACATGATAACGTCAGTGTGCATGAAATCAGGCTTGTATTTGCATGTGGCACTGCGGTCATTTCCATACCTCGGATCCTATGTCTTAGAATTTGTTAATAATCAAACCCAATCTGTGGGGAAAACCGAAGGGGATACCTTCCCCCACTCTTTCGCCCCCCCCCTCTCCCTCAGGCTGGTCCTAACTGCTTTTGAGAATTTCGAGTACCCGTGGGATGCTCAGGGCAGCACTCTCCTTTTGTTATGCCTCCTGAATGGGTTTTGGGTTTTGTTTAGGGTTAAGCAAGTCGTTAAGAACATCGTGCAGAGACCTGCCCCGGGGCTGGGTAGCTGGGAGTGGCTGGGTGTGTGGGACAGCATGGGCAGATGTCTAGAGCAGTGGGCACCTGCGGTGTGTTTTAAACTCACCCCTGAACAAATACAGAATCCGGACAATCTGGTAAAATATCTGAAAAAAGTGTGCTGCCACCCTGGGAACTCCAGAGAGACACAGATCACCACAACGTGCTGGGGTCTGGCCCATGCCTACCGAGCCATGTTCAACACTGTTCACTGCCTTAAAGGGGAAAAGGGGGAAAGCGAAGCAGCAGGCGCTGCGACTGGCGCTACCCCCCCGGCCGGCCCTGCAGCCCCTCCAGCCCAGCAGGCAGTCACAGCCTCCCCAACTGGCACTGCCGCTGCCACAGCTGCAGGGTCTGCCTCGGTTTCCCCAGCGGGCACGGCAGCAGCTCCAGCCCCAGCTCCAGCTGCAGGCAGCGCGGCTGAGCCCAGTGACCAACCTGTGCCAGTAGCAGTCGCCCCGGTAAAACTAAAGAAAGATGCAAAGAGAGCAGATCGCTCCGGGAGGGATGACGATGAGCCAGGGTCATCGCAGGAGACAGAGACAGAGATCATCACCTGGTCCCTGTCCCTGGGCGAGCTGCGAGACATGCGGAAAGACTTCAGCCGCCACCCAAGCGAGCACATTGCCACCTGGCTGCTGCGGTGCTGGGATAATGGGGCCAGCAGCTTGGAATTAGAGGGCAAGGAACCAAGCAGCTGGGATCCCTGGCCAGGGATGGGGGCATTAACAAGGCCATTGGGAAAAAGGAACAAATCCTCAGCCTCTGGAGGAGACTTCTGTCAGGCGTGAGGGAGAGGTACCCCTTCAGTGACGATTTTGTATGCTATCCTGGCAAGTGGACCAATATGGAAAGGGGTATTCAGTACTTGAGGGAATTAGTTGTGCGGGAGCTGGTTTACTGTGACACAGACGATGAGTAGGTACCCACAGACTCAGATGAACTCCAGTGCTTACAATCCATGTGGAGGAAGTTTGTGCGGAGCGCACCCTCCTCGCATGCCAACTCACTGGCAGTTGTAAACTGGAAAGGTAAAGAGGCACCAACAGTGAATGAGGTGGCTGTCAGACTCCGCCAATATGAGGAAAGTCTCTCTTCCTCCCTTGTCTCAGCTGTGGAGAAACTGGTCAAGCGACTAGACAGGAATATGTCCTACTCCCCACCTGTACGGGCCCGCATCTCAGCTATTAGGGGCAGGCGTTTCTCTGCTCAGGAGAGGGAATACAGAGGCTATACACCCCGGGGCACCCTGTGGTTCTACCTGCGTGACCACGGAGAGGACATGAGGAAGTGGGATGGAAAACCCACCTCAAGTCTAGAGGCACGAGTACGTGAATTGCGAGGTAAAACAATCACCAAAGGGGATTCTGTTAGGAAAAGTGCCGCTCCAGTTTCCAGAAGCCAGCTCTCCAGACCAGGTAGACAGTTTGACCTTGATTCCGATCCTCTGGAGGGGACCTCCAAGTCATTTTTACAGCAGGTGAGCAGCAAATTCTCTGACGAGGATTAGAGGGGCCCTGCCTCCAGCCAGGTGGAGGAAAGGGACAACCGTGTCTATTGGACGGTGTGGATTCGGTGGCCTGGTACGTTAGATCCACAAGAGTATAAAGCTCTAGTGGACACTGGTGCACAGTGTACTTTAATGCCATCAGAGTGCAAAGGGTCAGAGTCCATTTGCATTTCTGGAGTGACAGGGGGTTCCCAAGAGCTGAGTGTACTGGAGGCTGAAGTGAGCTTCACTGGGCAGGACTGGCAGAAGCACCCCATTGTAACTGGCCCCGAGGCTCCGTGCATCCTTGGGATCTTAGGAGAGGCTATTTCAAGGACCCAAAGGGGTATCGGTGGGCTTTTGGCATAGCTGCTGTGGAGACGGAAGAAATTAAACAGCTGTCCATTTTGCCTGGTCTCTCGGAGGATCCTTCCGTTGTGGGGTTGCTGAGGGTTGAAGAACAACAGGTGCCAATCGCGACCACAACGGTGCACCGGCGACAGTATCGTACCAACCGAGACTCCCTTCTCCCCATTCATCAGCTGATCCATCAACTGGAGAGTCAAGGAGTGATCAGCAAAACTCGCTCACCCTTTAATAGTCCCATATGGCCAGTAAGAAAATCTACTGGAGAGTGGAGACTGACAATAGACTACCGTGGCCTGAATGAAGTCACACCACCGCTGAGTGCTGCCGTACCAGACATGCTAGAACTTCAATATCAGCTGGAGTCAAAGGCAGCCAAGTGGTACGCTACAATTGACATCGCTAATGCATTCTTCTCCATCCCTTTGGCAGCAGAGTGCAGGCCACAGTTTGCTTTCACCTGGAAGGGCATCCAGTACACCTGGAATCGACTGCCCCAGCGGTGGAAACACAGTCCCACCATTTGCCATGGACTAATCCAGACTGCACTGGAAAAGGGTGAAGCCCCAGAACATCTGCAGTACATCGACGACATCATTGTATGGGGCGACACAGTGGAGGAGGTTTTCGAGAAAGGGGAGAAAATAGTTCAGATCCTTCTGAAAGCCGGTTTCGCCATTAAGCGAAGTAAAGTAAAGGGACCTGTGCAAGAGATCCAGTTTTTGGGAATAAAATGGCAGGATGGGCGCCGTCAAATCCCAATGGATGTCATCAACAAAATAGCAGCTATGTCTCCACCAACCAGTAAAAAGGAAGCACAGGCCTTCCTGGGTGTTGTGGGTTTTTGGAGGATGCACATCCCAAATTACAGCCAAATTGTGAGTCCTCTGTACCATGTGACCCGGAAGAAGAATGATTTTGAATGGGGCCCTGAGCAACGACAGGCATTTGAACAGATTAAACGGGAGATAGTTCATGCCGTAGCCCTTGGTCCAGTCCGGTCAGGGCAAGATGTTAAAAACGTGCTCTACACCGCAGCCGAGGAGAATGGCCCAACCTGGAGTCTCTGGCAGAAAGCACCAGGGGAGACTCGAGGTCGACCCCTGGGGTTTTGGAGCCGGGGATACAAAGGATCCGAGGCCCGCTATACTCCCACTGAAAAAGAGATTCTGGCAGCATATGAAGGCGTTCGAGCTGCTTCAGAAGTGGTCGGCACTGAAGCACAGCTCCTCCTAGCACCAAGATTGCCGGTCCTGGGCTGGATGTTCAAAGAGAGGGTCCCCTCTACGCATCATGCCACCGATGCTACGTGGAGTAAGTGGGTCGCTCTGATCACCCAGCGCGCCCGAATGGGAAACCCCAGTCACCCAGGAATTCTGGAGGTAATCATGGACTGGCCAGAAGGCAAAGATTTTGGAGCATCGCCAGAGGAGGAGGTGACACGTGCTGAAGAGGCCCCACTGTATAACCAGTTGCCAGAAGATAAGAAACAGTATGCCCTGTTCACGGATGGGTCCTGTCGCATTGTGGGGAAGCAGCGGAGGTGGAAGGCTGCTGTACGGAGCCCTACACGACAAGTCGCAGAAACTGCCGAGGGAGAAGGTGAGTCCAGCCAGTTTGCAGAGGTGAAAGCCATCCAGCTGGCTTTAGATATTGCCAGTCGAGAGAAGTGGCCAGTGCTCTATCTTTACACCGACTCTTGGATGGTGGCCAATGCCTTGTGGGGGTGGCTGCAGCAATGGAAGAACAACTGGCAGCGCAGAGGCAAACCTATCTGGGCTGCCCCATTGTGGCAAGATATTGCTGCCCGGCTGGAGCAGCTGGTTGTAAAAGTCCGTCACGTGGACGCCCACGTCCCTAAGAGTCGGGCCACTGAAGAACATCAAAACAACCACCAGGTAGATCAGGCTGCTAAGATTGAAGTGGCTCAGGTGGATCTGGACTGGCAACATAAGGGTGAACTGTTTATAGCTCGGTGGGCCCATGACACCTCGGGCCACCAAGGAAGAGACGCGATATACAGATGGGCTCGTGACCGAGGGGTGGACTTGACCATGGACACTATTGCACAGGTTATCCATGAATGTGAGACATGCGCTGCAATCAAGCAAGCCAAGCGGGTAAAGCCTCAGTGGTATGGAGGACGATGGCTAAAATATAAATATGGGGAGGCTTGGCAGATTGACTATATCACACTGCCACAGACCCGCCAAGGCAAGCGCTATGTGCTCACAATGGTGGAGGCCACCACCGGATGGCTGGAAACCTACCCTGTGCCCCATGCCACCGCCCGGAATACCATCCTGGGCCTGGAAAAACAAGTCCTGTGGCGACATGGCACTCCCAAAAGAATCGAGTCGGACAACGGGACTCACTTTCTCAACAGCCTCATAGACACCTGGGCCAAAGAACACGGTATCGAGTGGGTGTATCATATCCCCTACCATGCACCAGCCTCGGGAAAGATCGAACGTTACAATGAGCTGCTAAAAACCACTTTGAGGGCAATGGGGGGTGGGACTTTCAAAAATTGGGATACCCATTTAGCAAAGGCCACCTGGTTGGTTAACACCAGAGGGTCCACCAACCGGGCTGGTCCTGCCCAGTCAAAACCTCAGCGCCGCGTGGAAGGGGATAAAGTTCCTGTAGTGCACATGCGGAACATGTTAGGGAAGACGGTTTGAGTTAGTCCTGCCTTGGGCAAAGGCAAGCCCGTCCGCGGGATTGCTTTTGCTCAAGGACCTGGGTGTACCTGGTGGGTAATGCGGAAGGATGGGGAAGTCCGTTGTGTACCTCATGGGGATTTAATTTTGGGTGAGAATAGTCCATAAATAAATTGTATATAGTTGTTAAATAACCCTGTCACTGTCTGTTATCACTGTTATAATTGTTATATTTTGTACCAGTAGTAGCATAGTAAGAATTCTCCAGATTAAAGAAGGATGGACTTTTTCGATGAAAATCTAGTAGAGCACAGCAATGATGGAACTGGACCTGGTTTTCAACAACTGGCATCCAGCAACTTCATCAAGATCAACATCTCCTGCAGACTGTGGGCACGGGGGGGCCGCACCAGATACATCAGCCGTGAGCTCCGGATGCAGCAAGTGACCGCCCATCACCACACATCACCTCCCCTGCCACGGAAGACCATAACGACAGATGGAGCCTGAAGTCATGGATTAAATGAACTCAACGGACACTTTAGAGTGATGATCCATAGACTAAGGGAATGATATCTGGAGACAGGAGAAGTGGTGGTGATCAACTGGACAATGGGGGACCTGGGCATGACGTAGATGGTATGGAATAAGGGGTGAATAATGTCCTGGGTTTGGCCAGGACAGGGTTAATTTTCACCGGACTCCAGGAAGGAGCACAGCCGGGGGGTGGGGGCTGACCCCACCTGGCCAAACAGAGCCGGGTATTCCACACCATGTGACGTCACGCTGGGTTCCGGTGGGGGGGGCGGCGCGGCGGGAACGCACTTGCGGCTTGGGGGGGCGCGGCGCCAGTGCTGTGCGGGAGAGCGGCTGTCTGGGTCGTACGGTTCGTTGTTGTGTTTTCTCCTTATTTGTATCGTTGTTGTTCCTGTTTCCCTCTGCTGTTCTGTTAAACTGCCCTTATCCCAACCCACCTGTTTCTGCCTTTTTCTTTTCATTCTCCTCTGCACGCCGGCGGGGGGAGGGGCGACCGCGTGGCGCTTTTGTTGCCGGCAGCAGCCGAAACCAAAACACCAGGAGAAATAGAAATTTAAAATTTTTCATTGCATTTTTGTGTTCATTTAAAAAGTAGAGGGGGAAAAACCGCAACAACAATAATAAAGGCTTCACCCAGAATTGTTCAGACAATTCCTCTCTGTGACTGAATTCAGAAAGGAAGATGTAACTCTAGTTGGAAGATTGACTCTGACAGATTCACATTCAAATGCTCCTATTGATTTTAGAATGTCTGCTCATGGAGACAGGTTGTATTCCCCATTTAAAATTCAGTTCTCAATAAAGAAGCACGTACAAAAGGCATTAAGATATCCAAAAGATCATCGTAGACTGGAGATGATTTATGTTTCACCTCCACTGGAGCCTGAGGCTCAGCCCTTCCTCTGTGGCCAGGGGAACTATCTTCCCTGTCCCGCTGCACAGCCCTCCTGCACACAGATATGCTCATCCCTTCCCTGGGAGGATAAAAAGGAAACTGCAGCGTGGGACTCATCTGTGCTGAATCTTATATGTAAACTGGAGTGACTGTCATAGCCCTTTGTCCGCAGTGAGGACATCTAAAACTCTGCCAGTGAAACTAACAGCTTTAAAGTTTTTTTTTAGCTCAAGCAATCCCTTAAGAACATCTTTTAATAACTCAATAATCAGATACATGCATAGACTTTCTAATTGCTTCTACAAGTTCCTCTGGTGTCTGATATTGTATTAAACCATGGTAGTAAGATTTCAGTTACTTATGCAAAAATCACATCTGCAATTGATAGAAATATTTATCAGTGTATTCACTGAAATGAAAAAGCATTGAAGCAAGTAATAACATTTAAAACAAATAGGAAAGCACAAGTGAAAATGAAGCGTCTGAATAATTACACAATATGTAGTACAGAATAAATGATATCAAAATTCCACTTCTGTTTCAAATCAATAATGCTGAAATGTGACAGGAACTTGATGGTAGTGTGTAACCAAAAATTTAATTCAGTCAAAATATCTTTTCAACACACTCATAGACAATTGAATCTTTTCAATTTTTTCTTAATGAAAAGCAATTGGTTTCTGGAAATGATTAGCTTATTTTATAGCCACAATCAAAGAGAATATGGAACTAGACATCAGTCCTGTTCCCAGGTTAAACAGTTTAATTTACAGAGTAAACAGATATTGTGATATTTTGCAACCTCTTCTTAGTCGGGTTTCATTTTGTGTGTGCATGTGGTGTTGCAATCCTAAAGGATATTTGATAAAAGTACATAAAAAATACATTAAACAATGTAATGGTCAGTGCACAGCAAAATAATGGTAAAACAGGAAGAAAAACTACTGAGAACCATCCTAAAAGAAAGACGTTCTGGTCCTAAGTTATAATACAAAAACATGAATATTGGTGTCACATTGCCTGAAAATGCCTGAAACATAGTAAAGAGATGTTTAAATGCACTCCTATGTTGAATGTTCTAGAGTTCCTGAAAAACATAAAATGCCATCATATCACACATTATGTCTTGTCTTTCTTTCTTTCTTCTTTTTTTTTTTTTTTTTTTTTTTTTTTGTTTGTTAAGGTTTACCTTCTTCAGGAAGATATGGAAATAGTAAAAGGAGAGGGAAACTGTTCAGAAGAAAAGAATCTTTATCTCTGAGAAAGCAGTTGCAAAACATTAAAAGGAGAACAAATTTAGGTTAGATACAGAGATGCAGCATTTAATTTATGTGAGCGCACTGGAAATGAGCTTCTTTAGATAATTTAAGACAGGAAGACTCATACAAGCCTAGGGCTAAGTAGGTCTTAAAGATACCATTTGTCCAGTCATAGCTGAAGATACAGGCACTGCAGCTTCCTGCTACAGCACCTTATGACCTTGCGAAACAAGCAACTCTTTTAAATGTTTAACGGGGACTATTTTTTTCTAAACCATTTTAAAAATCATGATTGGAAGCAAGACAATGAGTAAATATCACAAATGCATAATTTAGAAGTAACTCTGCAGCAAATATTTCCCTGGGAGAAAATAATAATGACATGCTATTGCTGAGTGTTTGTGAATGTATAGAATGTATACATAGGAACCAGACAGGCAGGGTTCTCTTCAAGAAGAGGTAGGTTTTTTTGATTACTGATGGCTAGCTTGTCTGCTTGAATTCATCTATAATTCTCTTTCAGAGCCCTACCCTGCAATTATTATTACTTATGCTGTCCCTGTCAAGCTGAAACCCACTCAGCTGAAAAAAAAGAAAAAAATAAATCCTTCAAACTACTGTATCTTAACAACTTCAAATTTCACTCTGACGGTTTAATTTTTTCTTCTTCGTGAAAAACTATCAAAGCACATGACTGGTAGTACCTGAGGTGGGGTTACAGAATCCAGATAGTCACATAGTTGCTCAGAAGGCTGAACTAAAGGATTGTATTCAGGAAAATGATATACCAAAGTCTGTTTTTGCTATTGACAATATAAGAAATATTGTCAAGCTAGTATAACCTAACTGCTACTGCACATCCTCTAAAGTGTGGCAGTTATCCATAAGCATATTTTTATTCCTTAATAAGGTGAACTAACACAAATAGCTACAATTTATTTGTCTGCAGACTACGTTAAATTGCTTCATTTTTACTCTGGGCTCAAAACATTCATTTTGAAACTTGCTTTGGCTCAGTTAATGCAAGATAAGTTGTTATGAATCAAAACTTAATCATGTCACTTATTCCTGAAGGCAACACTTTCAGAATGAACCTTCAAATGTCTTCCAGTTGATTCAGCTTGAGTTTCTGTACTAACAAACTACTCTTTCACCCTGGTATAAGCAAGCACAAGCAGCTTAGGGCCTTCCCTGAAATGATTTTGCAATAATCTATCAAAATGTGTACTGGCTGAGCATGGCTCTTCAAAAAAACCAAATATGGCAAAACAGCGTCAGTATGTTGACTAGTTATACCTTTCTGTTTTACAGTAATGAATTATGAAGGGCATTTATTTAATGAGCTCCTTTTGAAGATTTTGTACATGATTGCAAATGACATGTGTGACGTCCAGCAGTCCTTTCTTTTGCATAATGGTCACAGATTATACTTAGGAAGAGTAACATGGAGGTAAAGTGACAGCTCCAGTCACTTAATGAGAAGTTTATTAAGAAACTAGGACTGATTATCAGTTGCAAATTAACCATAATGTGAGTAATCAGCAGAGATGTCACATTGGTGCAAGAAAAATGATAAACAGAGGAATGTTCATCCCTATGCTAATCAAAAAGTACCTACAGCTCATTACAGAATGTAATTTGCAAGAACCCAGGGATGCAGGGTTTGGGAAATGTGTTTTTGGAAAACATATTTGACAATACCACCATACATACCTTTAGACTGTATTTAATATGCCAAAGGAATGTGGGTTTTTTTAGAGATTCAATGAATTATCCATATGATAAAAGCTACACTTGCAATACATAAAATCTTGAATAGATTTTTAGACTTAGAGACTAAACAATGTTTTTCAAACAGCAAGAAAACATTGTGCTGTTTTAAATGCATTATATTGCCAGTTCCATGAAAACAATTGTAAAATATATGGCAAATTCAAGCCACAGTAATAAGTCTCATATCATTTGTTTTAAAAAGGATTATATTATTATTTTTAATTATTAAGTAGTATGACTAGCTTTTATGAACTGCAAACTGGGGTTCAAGCCTCAAGCTTGCACGAAAAAAGGAAGTCTGGGATATAAAGAGCTTACAGCTTTGTGTGATCAAAACATAGCAATTGATAACAATATAGATGAGAGACCAATGTAGCATCAGCAGTAATTTTGGCATAGTCATCTTATCTCTTTCCATTGGTCCTCAAGTGAACTTTGTTCTACCACACATAATTTCATTCCTTTAACTCCAGTGCTCCAGCTCGTTTCCTTCTGTATGGTATTCTGATTCTCATTTTCCCTGGCAGTGTCCACATCATGTGAAAACAGTGATATCACTCAATCCTTTTTTCTCCTTTTGCCAGGTTTGTTACTGAGAATATGAATTCAAACTTTCATCTCCCAGAGAAGCTTCCACTACTTAATACAGTCCTTTGTCAACAACTTTCCCAGAAGATTTTACCGATGATACCAGTATTCTCCTGAAAAAACTGCTTAATTAACATTTTTTCCCATGGTGGAGATCCATTGGGTGTTTTGGATTGCTTTTTTTCGGGGGGAGGGGGAGGGAGGATGTTAGATTTTTTGAAGTTTGTTTACTTTAGAACACTTTTATTTAGTCACGAAGGAAATTAAGGTAACTGAGTAGTGTGGCACAACCTATCTTTGCTAAAGCTCTATTCTATTTTATCCCATTCTGATGTCTATAGTTGTATCTTTATCAGCCTTTCTCTCAATGTTTGTTATAAACATTAAATTAGTGACTGAATCCTGGATTTTGTTATAGAAATTTCTCATTTGGATTTTTTCCATGTAGGTATTATGTTACCTGGAAACATTTTTCACATTCTGGATTTCAGAGTTTGATTTGGCATAATTGACTACGTGTCCAGTAGCCTTATACCAGCCTTTTGTACTTACCATCCAAAATCAAATAACAGATTTCCCAAGTGTTCTCATAAGCTTGGCATCACTAAATCACCTCAATATTTTTTCAGAGAGCTGAGGTCTGTAGATATGTTTCTGCACTGGCTTATTTCAAATATAGTTATTTCAAGACTTGCCCAAGATTTCCACTACTATCTTTAAAGTTAACAAGAGAAGGCAAGTCTCAATGCTCTACAGTAAAGAGTTAGATTAATTTCTTTAAATTCAGCAGAAATTTGGATTTTTTTTTTACTAAAACGAAATTGAGATGAGAATCCTAAACCTTCCCTCTTATAGTTCTTTCTGGGCCAGAGCTGGGGAGGAGGGAGGACTTTTACTTCTTTTAAAACCCTATTTTCACCCTTTGATTAAGCAAAAATAAAATTAAGTTTTCTTCAGGTTGTGAAATGATAAAATATAGTTCTGAGAGGAGCAAAGATGCAGACTATTTTTGAGAATACAAAAAAGATGTGATGTTTCCTAGTGTTCTGAACACATCTTTTGGGTATAAGCAGATGAATAAATACTACTAGAAAAATGAACTTTTCTTCTGAAAAGACAGCTGTTTGTTCAACAAAAAAAGGTCAAAAAAATATTTTTTTTCCCAAATGAGGCCAGATGTTTCTGTAGAACACTTGCAAAATAAATTTTTAATCTATGAAACAATTTGTCGATGTATATTTCATCCAATTCTAGCCTCAAATCTGCTCATTTTAATCAGTGTTCATGTTTATGATGCTTAATAGCATTCAGCAGACCCAATATGTGACTTGTATGTGGGACAGCTCATTCTTACAAAATAGATGTGGGAGTCTCCAGTGAGTGGAGATTTGATAAGCAGAAAAACACGCAGTTGCCCCTAGGCACCAAAACCAGTGAGATACATGAAATATTTACTGTTTCCAGTTTTTTGGTGCCTTAGTAAAGTAACTAGATTTTAATTGTTGCAAGGTTTTCATTTCTTTGTTCTCTTTTGCATCAGGGATTAACATTTTTTCTCAGCTACTTTGACACTTCTGTGAGTGTCAGTGACTCGCAGACACCTTTGGTGAATCAACAAATATCATGATGTGCTACCTTGATCCAGAGGTCTCAGGAAAGCAAGAAAGCAGAAGCCAGAAGCCAGGGAATATAACCCACAGGGAGTTCATAGCCTATGGTTAAAACTGTAAACCATAGACAGCCAAAGGAGCAAGGAGAAAGTATCACTGGGAATATTGCAGAAGTCACAACTCCTCCCGTCCAAAGCATTAAGTGACTTTAGTATCTGTTTCAATGAGAAAAATCTAGTGATTTACAAATTATAGTATCAAATTTATGGTCATGAGATGTCGTAACACAGTGTAGAGCTTTTTGTACCAAAAGCTAAGGAGGAATTGGAATGTGGTTTCCCTTTAAAACCTTTTAAAGCATATTATTTCTACTGTCTGTAAACAAGTCAATGCTACAGGCTCTTGTATGCAGGCAGGAGGATAACCTTGAATTCTCATTCTGCCTGGTACCCATCCTATCAGAGGCTGGTCCAAGCTATGCAAATGGGATCCTTTGTGCACTCCTCCACCCCTGTGAACATTTTCAAAAGATAAAGTGAATGTGAGCATTATGAACAAAGTAAAACTAACAGTACTAATGTTAGAAGCCAATATTTCATTCATGTCACACAAGGATAGACACAGTCCCAGTTTGAATGATTGTTCTGCGAAGGCGAAAATTATCATATGACACAGATGTTGATGCCACACCAGCAAGAATTAATAATGTTTGTGTTAAATTCCTTCTAAGCCTCCTAGTATTTTTGCAAATGGACATAATCTGGATCGCATGACATGAGAAAACAGAATTGTCCTATTCAGTGACCTTAATAAGGTGTCAAAGGGTTAATAAGAAAATTAATTTATCCTTTTAAGCACAAGAAGTAATTAAGTCTAAGGGAAACCTGTATCATAATTGAAAATGAGTAATGAGCAAGTGGGATGTGAAGAAAAAATGAGTTCAGTAATTAAGACAGGAAGCTCAGTATAACAAGAAGGAATAATGCATTTGTCACCTATGGTACAATTATGTCATGCTGATATTAAGTGGGAAAGCTGAAGTTGAAGCAGAACAATAGAGTTGGTGAATGAGGAGGTGTTAGACAGTGACACTGCATCCTCAGCTGGCAAGTGAAACTACTTTGGGGACCAATAACAGGTAGACTCCTGACAGCATCAGGGCTTTCAAATTGATGAAACTGAAAGGCATTAAAAAGGATTAAACAGCAGTTGTAGTAGCATATATATTAAAGCTCCTGAAGTTATTAGTTCTTTGAACTTTAAGAAAATGTTTGTGAGTTACACACCAGGAACACTTGCACTACTATTTAAATAGGATGCACAAAAATTGCTCTTAATATCTTTCCCCCAAAGTCAGTAGAGTTTCCCCAGTGATTAATCTGTTTTATTACTTTCTATGCTTCTTATCTGAGTTTTTAGTCTGCAAGTTTGAAGCACAGGAAATTCTCATATCTCTAAGGACATCCAACAGGTAGTAGCAAATCAGAAGGCACAATAAACTTCTGTATCATGTCCTTCATTTTCCATGGCAATTGATGCTATTGATGCCTGGATGCAGTAAAGACATGAAAGAAATTAGTAGGATTGAATTCTGAAGATGACTTTTGCATTCCCAACCCCCAGTGTAATTTACTGTGTTGCTTAGGAAGATACACTTAAGGCTTATGCAGCAGACCACAAATTTATTTCTGCAAGAACTCCTTGTTTCTTTAGCGTGCAAATGCGTGGTGTGCTTTCATTCTACCTTCTCTTCTAAATAGATTTTCTTTCACAGTCAAGATATTGTTAAAAGAACAAAAATGCAAAAGCATGCATAAAAACAAAGATTATGTTTTCAGCCATCAGCTTTCTTGCAGATACGAGACTTGTCCTTTCAGAGATGGGAGGATGTAAGTAGCACTGAAGATGAACATCAAGATGAAGCCTTTGTGTATGTCAAAGTCCTGTATTTTGGTATCTTCATCAGCCTTTCCAGCTTTCTTTTTAGAAGATCAAGACAATTAATAATTTAATTTAAAATCTAAAATTAGAAATAGATTCTAATAACCAGATAATGTATTCCCACCATTTGACATCCTCTAATCACTACTTCCAAGAATAAAATTCATGCACACTTCAAGAAAAAACAGAGGAAAGCAGAGACCTGAATGAGTATGGAGATATATGTTGACTCGGGCAGTACAGAAAAAGAATAGTGACCTTTACTGAATGAAATGAAACCAGCTTTACTTTTCCAACCATCTATTGCTCTTTGCTGAAATGTGAAAATCACTGATCTGATGACATCCTTCCTCATCATAACAGGAGCAATGGAGGATTGAGTTTTAGTGAACACAAATCTGTAATGAATAAGCATGATTTGAACACATCTATTGGTTAGCATATCAGTGTCCTCTCTCAAAGTGTTAGGAAAAGCAGGTTCATTATAAACACATTCATGAAAGGAATTCAAACTTTGAATCTCATGTTCTTTCAAAACCATGAACCAAAATAAATACTCCAAAGCAAAAACAAAGCAACAGTACATACGAGTACCCATACAAACTATTTTCCTACTCCTCTCCTTTCCATCATTTTAATTAAGAAAATATTGAGTTTATAAAGAAGTGTTCCAAAACCATTATAAAGACAATTATGTACATTCTGCTTAAAAAAAGAGCTCAGAGACACCCTGAAAAACGAAGTACAAGCTACACTGCTTTTCTCCATAGCATGTAGAAGAGCTGAAGAACCAATCACTCACCAACAGGGAAGAATGCTCCTGTCCTGTCCTGTCCTGTCCTGTCCTGTCCTGTCCTGTCCTGTCCTGTCCTCTCCTCTCCTCTCCTCTCCTCTCCTCTCCTCTCCTCTCCTCTCCTCATTCTACATGCTGACCTCCACAGTCTCAAGCATCATGAGAGCTATGTTCTCTAAACTTAACATCTTCACTCAGCTATCATTAATGGTATTAGTAAAGTCTCATGTGATCATGATCTTCCAAGCTCCAGGAACACATATTATGATATATATAACCTACATATGACATAACTGTGCTTTTCAGAGGCTTTGGAAAACAGCTGAAATAAAATTTGAAGTTCTCCAGCAGGGCTCATAACCCAAATTCACTTATTTAAAGCGACAAAAAATTTTATTTAGCCAGAAAATTACACTGCAATTGAACACTTTAGAGCATCTTCCACTCTATGAAATGCATTACTGCTGTTTCTCAACGCTGCACATGCTCTGGATATACATCCTGTGTCCTGTGCAGCTCCAGTCAAGGAACACATGTAGCTGAATTGCCTCCAAGTTTAGCTATGATGTGTATTTTGTCTGGGAAGCTCAAATATCACCTTTCCCAAGAGCTGAAGGATGATTTAGTCTTCCTGACTATTCTCTACCCTTATTGTGAGAGAAGGAAGCGAGTCCCTCAAGAAGGAGCTGGCTGTTCCGCATTTTGACCATGAAAAAGAATAACAAAATAAGAGACGGACACCACCTGCTGTTCTTGGGAGCTAGCATGGACACCTAAATTAGACACCTCCTGTTTCTACTGAAAACAACGGCAACATTGCTGTTCGCGTTCACACACATATTGAACATAATACAATTGTTTTTCATAAAATAGGCACATAGCAGGCCCAACTGCAATACTAATGAAGAAAAAAGGACAAGTAGATAAGACTTTCTGAGGATGTTATTCTGTAGTTGTATCTAGCAGTGTTTTTGGTGAGAAAAAATTTTGTTTTCTTCACAGCCTGATTCCATGACGATTATTTGTTGGAAACATACAAAGAAATTCCTATTCATTTCTCAGTCAGCCATCTGACCTGAAACCATGCACTGGCATCCATCAGTTTTGTCTCTTGAATTATCCACCCAACAACGTGTTCTGTTGTACTCTGCTGACTCTGATGAAAATAATTTTGAACTGGAAATGGCAAAATTATGGCAAAGATACAACACTGAACATGTTAACATACTTTACTGCCGCATCTGTTGTCACAGAGTAACCCAAGCATTGGTACCTGAGCTTCCTTATCCTCTTTCCTGGCTTTAGCCCTAAAGTACCTTCTTGCCAAAGGCACTCCAGTCACACAGTTGTCAGTGATATTTGCTACACCCTATATCATGTTGAATTGAATTCCTCTGATAAAAAAAATGCAAAATAGAGGCTGGGATGATGCGGGCGGGGTGGGAAAGAGACAAAGTCAAAGCCTAATATGTGCTTGAGTACAGAAAATAAAGCTAACAAAACCCATCTTTTAGGGGATGTGTTATCCTAAAATAACCCAGATAATGGTTTATTGGACTGTATAAAAGAAAAAGGAAGATATCTGGGATTAATGCCTATAGTATTGTCAGTGTGAAATTCATGGTCTGCTGACTACCCAATTTACCTGGCACACTGCTAGCCCTGATCTTAGCTTTGTCTAGGCAAGCACCTGTCATTAAAGGGGCAATTAATCTACTATTCTAATTTAAAAGGAGATAATGACAGAAAAGAAAATGAGATGTGTCATTTCAATGCTTTCACATTCAAAACCAAGCAAATGTCATGATTCACAATAATGTCAACAGAGAAACTTAGTAGGCAAACCTTCATATTAAATATGCACTGCCAAATAAAGGTTCTGTCTTAAACATTACTCACAGGTTAGGCTAGTTCGACTAACCTGTAAAATACCACACAACCTAATTCTTGCTTCAGGCATTAAAACTGAGAGTTTAGGGCAGAAACACTTAGATTTTTTTACGATACAGGAAAATAATCACTGGATACAAAGGATGCAGTAGTTAACACCAGTCTTTTTGTCACACTACCAGGCGATAACAGTGTTCAAATACAGTTGTAGTTCAGTAAAGACAAGGAAAGCTGGGCTTTCATACCTGTTCCTAAAGGCACTCAACCAGAGCAAGGAAATAATTTACTCTACCTCAGAAAATTTTTACTGCTTAACACAAAAATCAGATAGCAAAAAAATATTACTCCTTTCAAACAGTGTTGTTTTGTGCTATAACTACCACAAATTTCTAATGGATGTGATTGGATGATACAATTCAACTTTATTCCTAATAAAAGAAAATAAAGGATTTCGTACTGATTTTGCTGATGACAGAAAACTGGGAGGAGTGGTGGATACACCAGAAGGCTGTGCTGCCATCCAGCAAGAGCTGGACAGGCTGGAGAGTTGGGCAGAGAGGAACCTGATGAGGTTCAACAAGGGCAAATGCAGGGTCATTCACCTGGGGAGGAACAACCCCATGCATCAGTACAGGCTCGGGGCGGACCTCTTGGGAAGCAGCTCTGTGGAGAGGGACCTGGATGTCCTGGTGGACGACAGGTTAACCATGAGCACACTGCTGTGTGCCCTTGTTGCCAAGAAAGCCAATGGTATCCTGGGGAACATTAAGACGATTGTGGCCAGCAGGACGAGGGAGATTCTCCTCCCCCTCTACTCTGCCCTAGTAAGGACCGATCTGGAGTACTGTGTCCAGTTCTGGGCTCCCCAGTTCAAGAAAGATAAGGAGCTACCGGAGAGAGTCCAGCGGAGGGCTACAAATATGATGAGGGGACTGGAGCATCTCTCCTATGAGGAAAGGCTGAGGGAGCTGGGCTTGTTCAGCCTGAAGAAGAGAAGGCTGCGAGGGGACCTTAGAAATGCTTATAAATATCTGAAGGGTGGGTGTCAGGAGGATGGGGCCAGACTCTTTTCAGTGGTGCCCAGTGACAGGACAAGGGGCAATGGGCACAAACTGAGGCACAGGAAGTTTCGTCTGAACATGAGGAAGAACTTCTTCCCTCTGAGGGTGACGGAGCCCTGGAACAGGCTGCCCAGGGAGGTTGTGGATTCTCCTGCTCTGGAGATACTCAAGACCCGCCTGGACAAGGTACTGTGCAGCCTGCTGTAGGTGACCCACAGAGGTCCCTTCCAACCCCTACCATTCTGTGATTCTGTGATTCTGTGATTCTGTGAAGCAACTCCTGCTCTTCTAGTAGATTAACATATCCATTTCATACCCTGCCTTAAAAGAAGGATAGATTAATCCTTCTGTAGGACATTATATTCGGGAAATCCTCACTTGATCTTTATATTGTTGCTGAAACAAAATGAGTTATGTGTGTGTAAATTACTCTCAGTTTTATTTGTTTTCGGGTCATATATATGGAAATCTCTGTAACTTGTTCCTATTTGGTAAATGATCGATTTTAATATCTAATCACAAGTTCATGGCTTCTGGAAAGTCAGGAAGAACGATGAGGAGTGATGTACAAATGCAGATGAAGTCATCGGTAGCATTTTACCATAGTGTTGCAAGACTATGTGTTGAATTATTGGCATCAGCAGGGGTCAACATGGGTGCAGTGTTCCATCTGTATGAAGACAGGTGCTAGATAAAAATATGAAATGATATCACTTTGTGTATATATATGTTTGCATGCGTATATGTGTACATGTGTGTATAAGCATATAGATACACTTCTATGTATATGCATGTGTATAAACAGACATCTATATGCATGTAAATACACATACACGTAGATGCATGCATATAGGTATATACATACATATGTGAATATACATATATTTATGCATAAATACATACACACATAAGTCTGTATATGTGTATACATATGTCTTCATATATGCACATAGTGTATATAAGCACATATATTGGGGAAATATATGTTATATGTATATACAGATTTCCCATTAGAAAACCTTCTATCAGAATAGAAACTGATATTGTTTCCCCTGGAATTTGTCTAGTGAGAAAGAAATATATTGCATGCATTTTCTTTTATATTATTCCAGTCTTCCATCACTACAGCCTCCAATTTCTGTACCTGAGAGGAAAAAATAGTGAATATGAGGAAATCAGAGATAAGAAATATAAAAACCCTATTTTCCTCTAGAGAAAGGGCAAAAGTGACTGTAAATAAAAGAACAATGTATATACTTAGAAATATGACAGTACTTATTCTTGAAATGTGATCTTCCTAAATTTATTATTTCTGTGAGAAAATATGACAGCAAGAAGCCAGCTAGAAGCAGATAATGGACTATCGTCAAAGAGGTTCCCTTTATGCCTCACACAGAAGTAGGTGATAAATGGTTCTAATGTCAGTGCTTGCTGTTTTCTTCTGGTTTTATTTTTTCCTTGCAGCATATCTCAAATCAGAGACTAATAGCCCCCCAAGATCAGATACCTTGACACAGTTTCTTTCTATCTCCAGTGTCTGAAGCTATCAAACACCTATCACCAGCATGAAATGGTGAAGGATGTAGATATTTTGCTCCTTGACAAGTGTTGCATTTTTTTTCACACTATTAAAGAGAATATAATGTTATAATGAGATTTTTCTCACAAATCTGTGTTTTTTTTGGAGTCTTGCTTACAAGAATCATCATAAGATGGGAATACGCAATGAATCTGAACAGGTCTTGGCCAAAGAAGAGCAGCCGAAGTAGAGTAGTGACCTATTTTTGACTCCAGAGATGCATACTGAACATCTGTCATCCTGAATTTTCACTCGAAATTAGTAATGTCATTTTAGGGTCATCCCACTTTTAGGAGAATTTTTAAGCATCAGCATAACCTCTTTGCAGCAACAGAAGGAGGGCATCTACTTGAAAGACCTGATTATTGTTCACTCACCATTTAAAGTCTCAGCTGTCTCTGGTGATTCAGATAGATAAGAAGGATGTGCTGTTGAGATCAAAACTTGGATTCAGTGCAGAAGTAAACTGCTATGTATTTGCAGGCAAAAGTATTTGCATTTCTTCATCTGTTCTCTGTCTGTTAGACAGGAGATTTTTTTGCTTGTTATGCAATATTTTTGTGAAGACAAAATTTGTGAATTTGATGTTCACGATGTCATATTCTGATGCTGCATTGGCCCAAGTACATGTAGCCATAGTAGGTAGGAGATTTTTTTTTTTTGGTAGGGTTAAATTTTAATAAATAAATTCTATTTGAAAATGAAACAGGTGAAAATTGTCATCTAAGTGAGCAGGGGACCAGTAAAGAAAGAGCAAATGGACATATTACATTCCTGTGGGAACTGCTGAGCAGTTGATGGAAATTTTTGTACAAAAGGAAGAGAATCAGGAAACACTATAGTAAATCTGAAGTCACACTTTTTCCTTAGACTTCAGGCCAATTTGGTAGAAATAAACAATTTGTTAGGAATCTGTTTCCACAGCTCCAGCTATGAACATACTGCTTAATGTTAGATGTGGGACAGTTTTGGATTGGTAAGTTGCACCCTGGTAAAAAGCACATAGAAAGATTTAGCACACTGATTCTCAAACCTGAAGCATTTTTTCTATCTTTCCGAATTAACAGCACCCCCTATAAATCCCAGGAGCTCTCAAGTGAACACTAGGTCAGTTTCAACTGGAAAAGGTGGTTTTCCTGTAGTTGAGACTGCAGTCGCAAAGGTAACTGTGCTCAAATTCCTGAAAAATTAAGAGCTGGACTGTAAGAAAAGGTTAACAAAGGCATTTACCTACTAATCACTGAATAGAAGTTCACTGAATGAAAAAAAAAAAACCCAAAAAAACCCTTGTCTGGGGCAAGCCAGGTTTCTCATATTGCCTGAGAGCTATGTTTTTATTTCTGTGGATGGCTCACCATCCTGGAAATCTGTGATTTTTCATTTTATCGTGTTGAATACAAGTGACTGCCAGCTTTTAGGCCAGGAGGAAGCTGTATGGCCCAAATCAGTCTGACTAGTTAAAATTCCTTTGACAGGCTAAGGAATGCTATCAGGATTCTCTTATCAGGTCATCCACAACTTCCTTCTAACTCTTTCTGGCGGCTCCTTCTTTCCCGTCCTCAAGAAGAATGACTGAAATTTTGTTATACATAAATCTCTAGCTTAATAATGCCATACATATCTTAGGCTACGGACACTGATGACGAATAAACCTCAAAAATCAAAGTACATTTTGGATTACAGGTTTGTAATTATATATGTAAGGAAGGAGAAAAGAGTGGCATGATATATCTAAAAGAACCAGAATGAGCTGAAGAAAAAAACAGACAAGTAGAATTAATAATAATTCTTAAAGTAATTTTTTTTTTTTTTTTTTTTTTTATGATTTTTGTTTCACTGAGACACTTCATTTGTTACTGGGAGCATTTTAGCAGCTACTGGGATCTTCCAGACGACTGAAGATGGAGGGTTTAAAAACATTTCACAGGCTTACTGGTCTAAAGGATATATAAAACGTATTTTCCTTTGCATAACACAGGACAGAAAATTTCACCAAATAGCCACAGTCATTTTAGCTCTGAGGTAATTTCCAGAGGGTCGTCTAAAATAAATGCCACCATCTCTGGTTTGACAAATCATTTACACTTAATACCTGAGTCAAAAGTTTGCTGGCCATCTGTTCTTTCTGAAGTTTACATGGTATATCCTGTAGTCATAATTTGCTGGTTATAGTCTGATTGGAGCAGTAAGTTGTATGATACAGCGTCTGTTACTTCTGATCTTCGAACAAAAGATGAGCTTTTTTGTAACAGGAGTGCTTGGTGTCTGACGTCTTATAGGGTGACGGTCATTGTGAATTTAACATTGAATTATACTTTCTTAAGCAGATGTGCAGTGTTTTGAATGAAAAGAAAGAAGTTGCTCCCACATACTTGATCTTCTCCTGGAAACTGGTTACCTTGATATCAGCTTTCCAGTGAGTTTCTTTCCAGGAGTATTTTAATGGATTTCTTTCTTATGACAAAAGTTACCTCTGCTATTCTCTAAACAGATTAAAAAACCATTTCCTCCCATTCAGGCTGCAAGAAGTTTGTCATATAGCAGTGGATTTTGATAACCACTTGAAATGAAACCTGAAAGAAAACTGGCCTATGTGAATAAAAACTTTTGAAACTTATGAAGGAAATGCACAGTTTAAAACAAAATTATAACCATTTGTGTCTCTTATAAAAGTGATCCTCCCTCTCTACCTTCAAGAAGATCTTAACAAGAGACAAACACCCTTTACCTTTTGAGATAAGAATCTTACTAAGGAAGGCTTTCTCTGTAATTTTGATGCTTTGTGGCAGCTAAATAAATAGATTTGTGAAATGTAAGCTTCAAAGTGTCTGGTATTACACCTGGGTCTAAATTTCTGTACACACAGGTCAAAGGATAATTTTATCAATGTTTTATACATCAATAACTACAAATATGTAAGTCAGGCCTGTCCCATGCTCCACTTCACTTCTTTAATGTATGTAGTATTTTAACTTATTTTTTTAAGGTAAAATTTTCTAGCATGTTCTATGTATTCAAAAAAATTAAAAAAAACACATATGTTACACAAGTTCTAATGCTAATGGGGAGAATTTTTTTTTTTTTAATGCAATGAGTAAGAATTTCTTAAGGTTATTTTCTTTGCTTCTTTTTTTTTGCTTTGGCATCTTTAGATAGCCATTTGAGAACAGACCATTTAGAGAAATAGCAAGGAAATTTTGCTTCTGAGAAGCCTGAGCATTTTTTTAATCAGTGAATAGCTATAAAGAGGTCTGTGAATATCTTTTCTACTGGGAGTATCAGATTCTGTGTTTACACTTGTGCTCAGGAACTGCAGCTTGATGATGTGTGCACCTCAGAAACAGACTTATTGTGTTGTTTTTATTGATAGCACTTGAATACTTTTTCACTTCCATATGTACAAAACACATCACAGATTGCCAAATCCTGCTGTGTGCACTAGGTTGTAGACCTAGCTCTGATATTGTTTTCCTCATGTCTGAAGTAACTCAAGCAGACTCTCCACATGAATCACACTGTCCGTGTTGCTTCATTGGTTTGAAGTGTGGCAAAGTATATATGTGTCAAATGTAATTTAGATGATGTGTTTCTATATTTCATTGGCACAGGAGCTAAGAACAGCAGAATTGCCATTACAGAACAGAACCAATGGTCCATCTAGTCCAGCATCCTGCCTGAGGCAATGGTTGCGTGCTTCAGAGGAAAGCACAAAGGTCTTGGCACGCACACAAAATTTAACCAAGGAAGGAAATTGCTTTTTGAATCTGTCTGTTGCTCAACTAATTCTACAAAGCATGAGCATTACTTGTCCCTGTAATTGTTATCCTAGTAAGTGGAACTGTGCATGATAGTCTAATTTATGTGTCTGATCCTTTTATGAAATGTGCCATGCAGTGCTGTGAGGGTTACCGTGAACACATGTGCAGTGCTGCTGAGATTAAGATTTTTTTTTTTCTATTTGTTATTTTTTAACATGGGAAAAGATCTATCAGCAGATGGTGCTGTTGCAGAAAGCTGTGTTAGCTCTGTTCAACCCAACAAATGGGCAACTCATTCTTTAAAGGATGGTTTATTGTCAGATGTGATGCAGTCCCTTTGGTTTAATGAACAGAATACCAGAAAAGTTGACTACCCTTCTTAAAGACGGCTAAATTATACGTTTTTATTTCTTAATTTCAGCAGCAGGTCATGGTTGGTGCCCACAAGCTAGAAAAAGTTACTAGCAAAAATGTGAAGTTATGGATAAATCATGTGGCAATGATTTTCCTATCTCATAGTAGATGAATAGAAATTTTTCCTTTAACAGATTAACCAGATTATCTCAATATTTTGCTACACTATAGCAATGAGCAATACAACTCTAAACATCAACAATTTATTCAGCAACATGTGCTTTCTACCCCATTTTTGTGCTGGAGAAGTTCAAAATCATATAATACCACTTATCCTACATCTATAAAATTTTTTTACTGTTATGGTTTTCTAAGTCCCTGGGTCCTAGACCTGAGGAATTAAAGGACAGAAGATAAAAAGACAGCAATGGGAGACAGAAGAGAAGAACACAAACAGGGAGCATAGAAATTCACCCTAAATTCTCAGTAAGATAAAATTATGATGGAGAAAGAAGATGACTACTGGACATTACTGAATATCTGATAAATAAGTACTTTGACAGAAGACCTCTAGGTTGTAGCTATTCTCATCTGGTTGCTCTGTTCCTCTAGAAGAGGCTGATCCCCTCATCCTGCTGTGTCCTTCTTCCTCTACAGTCAGTGCAAGAAAATGTCAGCCTGTCTTCTCTGTCCTCCTCCAGTTCAGTAAATGATCAAAAATCATCAGTGGATTGATTTGAAATGGGTGTCTGAAGGACAAATGTTGTTCCCTTCTGCTGATACCACCATGTAATAACTTTGCGGAGAGGTGTGGGGCAGGTTAATGTTTTTCGCAATCTCTTGAACTGCTGTTGCAGGATCCAGCAGAACCCATGTGTCAATCACGTGTCCTGGGACTTACTATTTTATTTCAGGATGAACTCTTGCTTGAACGGTAATCTGGTGAAATAAGAGAAAAATCCAAGTATAGGGACACAACTTGAACTGTATATCCAAAATATTTGCAATCAATCCTCTTTCTACACTCAAAGAGTCTTGGAGTTGCTAAATTATTGCTTTACATCAAGTAGAAAGATTGGAAAGGAGAAAAAAAAGGTTACTTACTAACCAAAACTACTGCCAGCAGTTATATAGACACAGATTAACAAGATGAAAGACATGTAAAAATTCCTGTAAAAATAGCAACCAATCTGCTTTAATTCATTCAAGTTACAACCGTGAAAATACTGATTATCAAATTTCCTATACATTTAGAATTCACAGTTTTTCTAGATGATCTAGAGACAGCATCTGGTAGTAAAAAAATTAAAATGAATAGAAGAATCAGAGTAATTAAGCTCTGAAACAAACCCAAGCTTACAGAATAGACACAAAATACGTGAATTTCATAATCTGCAATAACGGATGCCAGACAGTGAGTTAATTCATTTTTTTCTGTCACTGTCTGAATCAAAGAGAATCTTGGCCAGGGAACACACAATGAAGTCTAACAAGTCTTCACCAATCATAGGTTGTCCCCAAATGCTGATTTCTTGTCGTATTTAATGGAAAATTTAGCAGAATAGAACTAGTGGGGAGAGACACTTAAAAGATTTGTAGATTTGATTTGGACAAGTCCCCAAAAGACAAGTGCTAAACTAAACTTGTTAGATCTATAGGAACCGCACATCTCAGAAGAAAAAGATGGGTTTTCAACATGGCCACTGGTTACTGGTCTTTGTTGATATGTCTTTGGCTACACTGCAAGTTCTATGGCTCAATATATATAGTGACTCTTTTTAGCAAAAAACAAGTAAAGTTTGATTCCTGACGATGTGTGAGATATAGAAATGTGAACATCCTTTCCTTTCTAGCATACAAAAAGCTTTGGGTTGTGTATGTGCTACTTTATGCATGCAATTCTCTAATTTAAGTTTGAAACCTTAAAACATGGGCAGATTCGGATCTGCATTTCAGATCACATTTGTGTGAATCATGGGACATACATTTCTTTATTCCCTAACAATCACTTAACTGTCTTACTAACAAAGTAAGTCTTATTAAATTTTTTGATAAATTTTTAATATCTGTAATAGTTTTCTTCTCTTTCTCCTTTCCCCCCACTTCTCCCCACAAACTATACAAAGTAAGGAGTGTATATAGTTTGAATCTTTAAACATACATATGCATCCCACAAAAATCATATTCAGTTTCTTTTACAGCAGCTTGTTAGACACAGTAAAAAACTGCCTAGGAATATGAAGTCTGGGACAAAATTGTCTTTCTGATGCTTTTTTCTGAACACTTTCCCTTCTTCTGGTAAATATTGAAGATCTTAAATAGTCACGTCAGATGTAGAGTCCCTCCCATACAAGACTGAATTTTCTGGGCTCTCTACAGTGTACTGTGGCTATATGCATTATGACCTCAGAATATTTGGAAAAGACTATTAGAGAAAACTCCACATTTCCTTTTGTGCTATGATCATAGTTAGAGAATAGTTAAGAACACTGTATTTGAAATTTCTTTATTAATGGTCATCAAAAGATCTGTGATTTTTTAACATATATCAGCAGGATTTTGCAGACACAGATGTTTATGTAGATAAGGATGATGCTTTCAAATACATATGTACAGCAGTTTTTTGATTAAATTTATTCTCATAAAGTGTTATCACTGATCTGAACTATGGTTTAGTTTAAACTACAGTCTGATATTTACAGAGATGCAGATTATAGACTGTTATTCCCCAGAGTATCACTCTGATTAAATTGTACATTTATTACTTTTTTATTAGCTTACCCAGTATAACATTATTTTTACGTCAAAATTCTTTACAAATATGAAGCTAGGTGGTCCCCTGGCTTCAGGTGATTTTGATAGCCCTATTTCTATTATGTAAAAATAACGTAACTATCAGATGTTTATTATAATTCTGTTACTGACCCCATTCTCTTAAACCATATGGAATATCTGTTTCACAGGCAAGATTTAAGAGCTGGCATTTTTTACCTCATCTTTGTGGTATCTAATTTAACTTATGACTTAATGTCGTGGCTTTAATGTGATATTTATGGAAGGACCAAACCTCCACATGACTGTTACAGTGACTGAGTTCCAGAGGGATCTGCTTTTAACAGCTTTCAGACAGAGAAATCTGGCTTTCATAGCAATGTCCAAGTAGCTATGGTGCTTGAATAGTGGCAGCTTCAGAGCTTTTGCAAAGATTAGATGAGCTTCACTGCAAACTCCCTTCGTTGACATTGCACATTCCCTCACATCAGAAATGCTGAAGCTGATCCGCACTACTGACATGTTCAAAAGCCAAGATATTTTATTGCCACAATTATTTCAGTTCAATATATGTTGGCAGTTATTGTCTACCTCCTTCTTCTCCCTTCCTCCTCTTTCAGCATTCAGAAGATGTGTATTCTGACCACTATTAGGATTCAGATTACATCTTGCCAAGTCACCTTCCTCATCATCTTTTCTCCTTCTGTTTGAAAGATTTAGAAGTTCACCACTAGTTTTCAAGAAAAAAAGACAGAAAGAATGTGATTAATATGTTCCATGTGATAGTGGCATGTGATACTCAGCTGTCAGTGATAAAACTTTCCCCTTGTCATTCAGTAGCAATAATCTATAATCACAAAAATCTACAGTGATTTCTTTATTTCTGGTGTGGCTAGATCCCTTCAAACAGTATTTTAAAACATGGAAAGGAAAATTCTGGCTTCTATAGGTCAAGAAACAGAGAGCTTCAACTCTCACTCTTTTTTGAATTGGAGCCACTACATTGCCTGACATGATACACCTCTGGAACATGTCATGTAAGTAACATACAGAAACATTTAGCCATCTTTAGGACTTCTTTTCATTTATCATATTAGCTTCCACTACCATGTTTTCTTTCCAGGATAAGAGATTTATTCCGCCCCCCAGCCTAGGACTGGTAAATTTATACTGTTATGAAAGATCCTTTACTGGTTTCAGTAAACAGTTTCAGATTCCTGTTAATATTCGTTAAATGATTTGGCCTATTTTTAGATAAAGGGTTCTGCCATGGTTGAAACAGAAGCACCTCACTGGTCTTTTTTGGTATTGTCCTTTATTGGATTCACCCGTACTTCCACATGCACTCACATAACTGTTCTCATTCTTAATTTTGTACATTAATGAAAATGGCAAGTTATTTCAAACTTCAAGTCTAAATCAAAATTATTTTTAGTATAGATTGCATGCACAAAATTCTTTGATCTTCCGTGACATCTTTTCATAGAGTATTAGCATAACAAAGAAGAATAAAAGCAGGTGGAATAGAATGGTTAAGAATTTCTTTGCTGGAGAATTTGAAACGAGGCAGCTGTAGATCCCAAGGATGTCAGAGTGTTCTTTCCTTCTTCCACTATTAAAAGAACATTTAACAAGAAGAGAAAATGGAGGAACAGAGCACTGGTAGTTCCACAAATAGTCAGCAGGCAGGATCCATATCTCGTAATTCTCTATTAGATACCTATTTAATATTGACTGCTGTAAAGTTTGCAGTAATTAATTTTATATTTCTAAGAGATCTACAACAGAAAAAGATCTCATCTTTCTGTTCTGTTGTAACTGCAGAAGTGTTCCAGGCTTCTCAGTAGTTGTGTTCAGAGCTATATAGCTTAAAAATGCTAATGCAGTCACCGCAGTTGAGGAGCCCTAGTGGTGGAGCTATCTTGAATAGGGAATCAATACATAAGCTTCATTTCTTTCAAACCAGGACAATATTTAGAAGACCTTTAGGACAATTTTTTTTTTTTTTTCAGGTCTTTTTGTATTTTTTATTCACGAGTCATACCTCAGGTAAGTTTTATGAAAGCTGCATTCACAATCAAAATATGAGTATTCTTTTGTTTGGTTTTGTATTAAATACTTGTTGTAAACTGTCTTTATTCTGCACAAGGTCTTAGTTTTATAACCAAGTAACCTTCAGGGAACCAACATACAAACAATGGATTTGTTGACAAGACAGGTGTTTAAGATACCCAATGAATATTATCCTTAAGCAATGGGTATCCCAGCCAAACGATAAACTGTATATTTTTATTGGTTTATTATGAATATACAGCTATGATTACACTTTGGTGTATAGCGGAAAGTCCTATAAATATGCTAAAATGAATATGCTATTTAAATGAATAAACACATTTTTTACAATAGCAAGCTAACCTGTTTATACGAGAGAGTTTATAAATACACTAGGGAGCACATGAGTTTGGTTTTGAGAAGAAAGTCATACAGAAGAGCTCAAGAGAACATTTCAGATGCCCAGTTTCTGTTGCCCATTTCATATGTTACTGAACCATTTTCTGCAATAAGTCATCTTCAGGGTCAACTGAAGGTCAAACCTTATGTCTTTAATGATAGGGTTAACAAATAATATATTGTGCAATATGTTCTTCTTCCTCCTGTATTTCTGCATTGAAGCTTGACACAGTGTATTAAAGAGCAGGCTTTTCAGGTCGTCAATCAGATGTAAGGTAAGTGAAACTTCATTAAAGTTTCTAATGAATTATGTATTTGTATACTCCAGAAATTCATAGCCAACTCATCGGTGTACATCCAGGCAAGCTGCTTTCAACAACGTATTTTTCTAAGCAGTAGGTGGAATGAAAATCAGAGTATTTCTTCATCTGGAATAGCACAATATTCACAAGGGAAGGGGGAAAGGACTTTGCTATGGCCCCAGCATAAGCAAGAATCTGTTTGTAAGCAGAATTTCCTATTCCTCTTTAAAATAGCTTGTGTGTATGCAGTTAGTTTAAACACCTCAGTAACTTGTTTGTGAACATCTGAAGAGGAGAGATGATGATAAGAAAGCGGGTAGGAGTTTGGCAGGGAGTTGGCAGGGAAATACTGTAGTTTTGATGGACTATGGCATTTCCAGCAATATATACTTCTTGTGCCTGATGTCAGCCCTTTGCTTTCTGCCATTCATAAGCACTGCTGGGTGCATAGCGCAGATAAGTTTACTTCGGTGCAGAGGGGAGAATATTAAATGAATGTAGAGGAAGCATGCTGCATAGGAGAAAGATTTCATGCTTTTTCCAATTAAGCTACTCATTAAAACTGACACAGAAATGTCCAAGTTTAACATTTTAAGAACTGAATTCCAAGCTTTATAAAAAAGAATCTCTGCTAGCTGAAATTTACAAGAGCTTCGTCATCCTAGGGCTCTGAGTCGCACACATCACAGCCTGCTGTGTTCATACAAACTGAAATCAATGGCTTTTTAATTTAACATGTTGGATTGCAACCTGTGATAGCTAAGGAATGGACAAACTGCCATTTGTGGTGCTTCTGTGAAGAGATGGCAACCTCTGGTCTAAGTGCAGAATGGATGAGTGGAGGCAATTACTGTCATTATCCATCACAGGGAAATCCAAGAAAGATTGTCTGCCTGAAACTTTACAGTGAATGAAGAAATATACTGGACCTAGACTATAGTGAACACTCTTTGAATTTTATTGAACATAGTAATGTATGAGAAAAGGAAAACATGGCATGTCATGATGCCCTCAGTATTTTTTTTTTCCTTCACAGACTATTAACTACAGGTTTCATCTATGTGAGATTTCATATCAAGACTCTTTGTAAGGAAACACAAAAGAGAGCACGAAGTGTCGTATGTTACTTACAAGGAGAGAGTGTAGTTCAATTTACTGTTTCTACAAAATACAGTTTAAATCTCAAAGCAACTTTTCTGGAGTTTTCAGGACTCCAGCATAAAAAAAACCAGTATCAAGTGGTTTTAATTTGTCATTGACTGAGCCACCTGCGTGTTTGAAAACAGAAAGACCCATCCAGCAGTATGATTTAAATAAACAGAGGAAACCATGTTTCCTTCTCCAATAAAACTTATCTGCCTGACACTTAATATATTTCTATCTTCCTTCTGCATTATAAAAAACAGTGTTTCAGAAATTATCAAACTGAATCACTGCAGACAAGGAATAAACATTTATTTGTACCTAGCATTTATACTACACTCCCCATTAACAACAGAAAAATATTTTATTATTTCGGGTAAAAATTACTACTCTATCATTATGAAATCAAAAAAAGTACTGATTTGTTCACTATAATAGGGGATGTAAATAATACAACTCGGGTCATCTGATTTCCCATATAATCTCTATATAGTGCAGGCTTCAGCTATTTCTATATATTATTAAAATTCTTTATTGCATCCTGAAATCCGCTAGAGGTTTGCATCCCAGCTTTCTGGCTCAGTAGAAACACAGAAGAGGATACTCTCCAACGAACACTAATTGATCAATATCAAATAGGGCTACGAAGATGGTTAGGGGACTGGCACATCTCTCCTATGAGGAAAGGCTGACAGAGCTGGGCTTGTTTAGTCTGAAGAAGAGAAGGGTGAGAGGGGATCTTAGAAATGCTTATAAATATCCTAAGGGTGGGTGTCAAGAGGATGGGGAAAGACTCTTTTCAGTGTTGCCCAGTGACAGGACAAGCAGCAGTGGGCACAAACTGAAGCATAGGAAGTTCCGTCTGAAGATGAGGAAGAACTTCTTCCCTCTGAGGGTGACGGAGCACTGGAACAGGCTGCCCAGGGAGGCTGTGGATTCTTTTTATCTGGAGATATTCAAACACCACCTGGATGAGGTCTTGTGCAACCTGCTGTAGGTGACCCTGCTTCGGCAAGAGGGTTGGACTAGATGATCCGTAGAGGTCCCTTCCAACCCCTACCATTCTGTGATCTGTGATTCTGTGAAATACTTAGCTTCTGTAGTAGTTCATGGTTTTGATTAAGCCTGGAGCAATAAGAATGATCTAATTTTTGTGGAAAATAGTACCATTTCTCAGGTTCTAAAAGAAAAAATAAGTTTAAGTGAAAGTACTGATACACAATGAAATCACATGTATAGCAACACTTCAGAAAACATATTTTACCAGAGTTTCCTGTGTAAAAACTAACTTGATTGCATTCAGGTTGAACCACAATCCACAACTGGGTGTTTTCCCTGTTTTTGATCAAACTGGAATAATACTTTTGAAGTTGGTAAAACATTTTAGAATACACTTTCATCCTTAAAAAGCAAAGATACATAGGTGATGGGATCAGGAGTGCTTAAAATCAGGCAATATGTCTAAGAGTCTTGACTTAAATTGAAACTATCTAACTGCAAATGTTTTAAAACTGAAATTGCCAAGTTCATATTTACAAATACTGTTGAAAGGTACAAGCTAAGTAATTCTATACCGCACACTTTAAAAAGCACACAAATACAAACTTTCTACACGGCTATAAACTTGGTCATTAATTTGAAATATGTAGGCCTGATAATGCTGATAAAGATTCCATTCTTCTGAACTACTGGAAAACATATGCTGTATTTTGTATTTTATGTAAACTGCCTTTTTTCTTTCTTCTGATGAAGGGCCATCATATTTCATTTTCACCCTTTCTTGTATTAACTCCTGATATCCAAACCAAAAGAGACACTATCTGGGGCAAAACATCCACATATTCAGAAATGGCAAATCACAAGGACCATCACTTAACCAGACTCCAGAATCAGATTCAATTCTGATGTCACTGGGTATGTTGTCCTCAGTGTTATGCTGATAGCATTCCCTGTTCTAAAGAACGAACAGTACAGAACTTATGCAGAAATTTATACTGTGATATCAGGGAAATACATAGCAAACTGAAGTTATTTTACTGCACATTTGTCCTGGTTTTGGCTGGGACAGAGTTAATTTTCTTCCCAGTAGCTGCTGTGTTTTGGATTTAATATGAGAAGAGTGTCAATAATACAATGATGTTAATTGCTAGGATTTGAAGGACTTTTTTTAGTTTTCAATGTTGGGCTGATGAGCAGGTATGCAGGAGCTGGGAGAGAGCATAGCCAGGCAGCTAACCCAAGCTGGCCAATGGAAATATTCCATACTGTAGAGGTCACACTCAGTATATAAACGAGGATTGGCTGGAGGGCAGGAACGTTTTTCTGTCAGTTCAAAACTTTTCCATGAGTTTGGTGAGTTCCATGTGTTTGGTAAGAGCTCTGCAAAATCTGCAAGTTTCACAAAATCTGCGAGTTCCACCTAATCTGCAAGTTCGGCAATCGCTGCTCAGGGACTGACAGTGCAAGCAGTAGTCGGGCAGTAAGCAAAATTAAATTGCGTATCACTCATTTTACATATTCATCATCATTATTATTATTCATTCCTTTGTTGTCTTACTAAGCTGCCTTTATCTCAACCCATGAGTTTTATTTTTTCTTCATTCTTCTCCCCATCCCACCGCAGGGCGGGGAGGAGTGATTGAGCAGCTGCGTGGTCCTAGTTGTTGGCTAATGGGTTAAACTACAACAACCCTAAATAACTGACAGCTGGAATAAAGAAGCCAAACCCCCCCACAAACAAGCAAATAAAAAAAGAAAACATGAAAATACAAAATGCATTACACAAGCAAATGCAACATATAAGGTGCATTTTAAAGGGAATATAGATTTACATTTTTAGGAAGGCTTAGATCTCTTTGAAGGATGTAATGCCTTTTTGACAAATCAGTGAACAGAAGCAGTGAAATACAGCACACCTGTGCCCAAGCCAGAAGGTTTGTCAAATGCCAACCACCCCTTCCATATGTCCTTCCAGCCTGTCTGCATTTTGGCTTTTTAAATTTCTCCCACCACTCCTCCTTCTCCTTTTCCTTTTTTGTTTGCTTCCTCACCTGTTTCTTCATGGTGTGTCACAATATTGAGGTATACGAGACACTAAAAGTGCAGTCACTTCTTACCTCACTCCTAAGCCTTTCCAGTTCTTCCACCTTGGGGGGGGCAGGGAATGAAGAACAAAAAGAAAAATGGGTCAAAAAGAAACCAGGTGGAAAGAAAATGTTGGTTAGGACTCTGTTTTGGTCAGGGCTGTTATTCAGAAGCAATTCTTGCATTACCCACATTGCAAGACTTTCTTCCTTTCTTCTTGTAGCAAACGAAAAAACACAAAACATGTAGAAGACTAATGCCTACCATGTCTCCAAAGTAACCCTGTGTTTTGAGATGCTGTTAAGAGTGTGGTGAGTCTCATGTCCTGTGAATATTTGTCACAACTGAAGCTGGTCTTTTGTGGCTATATTTGTCCAAACAGACACAAATTCAAACCCCTGTTACAGCAAGCCTTGGGCTGCTTAGGGTAAAGTGCTGCTTGAATTCATACAGGTCCTTGGCAGTGTGCTCTGAACAATAACCAGCCTAAAGAGGTACTCATAAACAAAGACCTATGTGCTGAGAAATAGCCAGATATTCACTAATAGTTTCAGAGAGGAGGAGAGGAGAGGAGAGGAGAGGAGAGGAGAGGAGAGGAGAGGAGAGGAGAGGAGAGGAGAGGAGAGGAGAGGAGAGGAGAGGAGAGGAGAGGAGAGGAGAGGAGAGGAGAGGAGAGGAGAGGAGAGGAGAGGAGAGGAGAGGAGAGGAGAGGAGAGATGAATCAGGGTGCAGTAGAAAGGTAAGTCAGGATTCCGGAGCATAGACCTAAGTCACATTACTGACAATGCAGTACTTCTACAGTCATAACACTGATTTTGCCTTCATATTGTATTTGTTTCCTAAATGGGGTGTTTCACTAGGAAAATTTCTAAACTTGTAACAGAGCTCTGTATTTTAGTTTTCCATCCCAGTTTTTCCACAAAATCACTCCTATCCTATCTCAAAAACATGCTGGGGAACCTGGACTTTCCGCTATATGAACTTGTATTTCTGTCTGCATACGGCTAAGCCCCGCAGAGATAAAAGTCCAAGGCCTCAAAGGCGTTCTGATTACACCAGCGTGATACCACTCCTGAGTTAATTATCTGTCTTTTGATAGGACCAGCTATTTTGGCATAATCTAACATTGATGTACATATACTGTTTCTGATTCTTGGACTTACTTAGCTTTAGTTTCAAGTTATTTAGCCAAAGCAGACATGTCCTGGATGACTGAGTAGATAGCATCGCTACTACAGCAGGAATCAAAGGCCTGGGAAATACTTCTGTGTAACGTCAGATAATCGTGATAATCTTTCACTTTACTGCAGATACTGTAACATCTATATAAATGTTGTATTGGATGCAACGCAACCAAGTTAAAATCTTTTCATTCTTTCCCTTTCTGTTCGCCATTATATTTATCACTTCCTTCTGTGTATGACATTAATGAACATAAAAGGAGAAGAAGTGAGTCTGTGCAACCAGAACCCCTGTTTCCTCTGTACTGGGGACTAGAAGAAGACTCCTACAGGAAACATTATGCAGAGGAACAAACAGCACGTCAGTGTGGATCATTGGTGGGGCTGATCTGGAAAAGATGGAGCCCAAGTATCTCACTGAATGTCCTACCCCACAGTAAGGACATGCTGAGGCAATGAATGTACATACTTCCACATTGAATCCATGGCATTTAAATATGCAGGGAGAAAAATCACTTTTCACACATGGCTTTCCTGAGGAGATATCAAGCACTGAGCTGAGTCCTGAGTCCCTGGCACTGAACAAATTAAAGTAACAAAATGACTCTAGCAGAACTGATTTATAACGCTTCAGTGAGAGAAGCCTATCACGATGCTAAACTTTGAGTAAAGGGGATTGCGGAAGGCATCTGTTATCATTTTTCCAGCTGCCTGACATCTCCTGCCATTGTAAAGCAATCTGGGGTCACAGTTTCTAGTGAAAATACCAACAATTGGAAACAAGACCTCAGGAGATCCTGCTGCAACAGGGCTGTAGAGTTTTTCTCATGCCTGAAAGGTTGTAAAACAAGCCACAACCCCACCGTTAAGGCCAGCATGGCATCTTCTATGTTTGTTCCTGATGCCACAATACCACAGAGATGAACCCTATTCGTTGTGTGCCCACTAAAGCACTTGTAATGCATTAGGGCAACAAATAGGACTGAGACAGGTCTGTTCATACAACACATTTTTTAACCAGACACTTGTTCTCAGATAAATACCAAAGGAGAGTAAAGGTCTTCTTACCCTCTACCATTTATATACTAATGCCCCAAAAAGATTTTGAATAAGTATTTAAGTAATCTTATATACTAAGGATGTCATCTTCTGCAATATTTTTTGGAATTTTTCTATCCTGTACATTATCGTTATTAGTGTAGGTTTTTAAAATGGGAACATGCATTGTTGAGAAGGCAATAAAAATCAGTTTGATTTTTACAAGTATAGATATACTTATCTATAATTTTCTTCTGATATTATTTGTCACAGCAGCTAGGAACGAATAATTTACTCCTAGACAATAGGTTGTTTATTTTTTTCAGACACCCCAATATATAAATGGTGGAACACATAGGGCTAAGTGAAGTTTTTAATTCAGAAGTTTTGCTAACAAAATTTAAAAAAAAAAGAGTTTGACTGAAATTAAACTTATTTTTCCTCTCATATTTTCTTCTCATGAAAAAAATAAAAATAAAAATCGTGTTCCATTTGGACAAAATGTTCTACTAGCTCCAATCTTTTAATTATTTATTTACCTGTTCCTCCATTGATTTGTGTTCAAAAGCATATAAAAAACTCACATGGCAATTAATGGTTACTTTAGAAACATCATAAATATTTCACTCTCATTCCTCTATACCATTGTTACAATACTTGGCTGTAGGAGGATTCAGTCTAATGCTTTACTTAGTCTGAAGAAATTTAAACCTGCATCTCCCATTTTAATTCACTGCAGAGTGTCTGGAGTGTTTCCTTCCATCCCTTTGACTGGAGACACTTCAGTTCAGAGATGTATTCATTCCATTATTCCTTAACTTGGAAGCTGGGGCATTTGATTTTTAATACAGCAGTGACTTTTACTAGTAGATTACGAAACTACCAGGACATGGACATTGCCACATGACTGTTGCCATTAAAGTGTTAAAGTGATCCTCAGCACAGTGTGGGCCTGTGGCAAATGATGTCCTCCAGACACCTTCTAGGCATAGCTGGGATTAGAAGCGGGATCCTCCCCAGCTGGACAGACTGGATACAGTCACCATTTTTTGGAATATAAGAAAATGTAGCCATATGGTTGCAAGCTGTGAAGTTTATATTGGTTGAGACCAGTTTTAATAATCAACTTACTTCTAAACTTCAAGAAACGTGCCAGATCCTTTTGCCCAAGCAAGCCAAAGGAGTGAAATGACTTGCTATAAGAAGTCATCAGCCTTACATCTCCCAAATTTTAGAAACCCTAAGTTTGCCTGAATTCTTTGCAAAGAGGGGACAGATGACATCTTAAACCATTTTTGTGAAAAGGTAAAATAAATATAAAGGACAGATAGGAGTTGAGATCATGCCTCAGACTTTTTAATTTATATGTGGTACTTCTGCCCTTGAAGACTTTAATGGCGTTCCCTTGTTAATATTTTTTTAATCCATTTGAGTGCGAGGGATGGTGTGTACCATATTAGATATCCTACACTCTCTGTATACTTGTAAATGCAGAGTTTGAAAGTAACGGCCACCAATCACTCATCAGAGCCATTAGCCTTATGTGACAGGACCATAAATATACCCGTTTGAAGACAGATATACCCTTTCAGTTCCTAAAGCATATCAATAAAAACTGCCTCTAACATTGCAAGCCAACTTTCACAGAAAAAACAGCTGAAAAGCGTTGAAATGTAGTGGAATCAAAATGTCAGTCAGAATCTGTGAAACGTCCACAGATACTTTTGCTTGTTATTGCTTTGACTTAGTTAATGGTAATAAATTGCTCCTGACAAATGCTTTTCCTGACTCTTGCCATAGACTTCCAGATAAGGTAGAATAAATATGCCTGAAAACAGCATCACAAACAAGAGAGCCCTGTAGGAAGGACAAGCCATTGATTCTGTTATATTTTCATTATTTTGACATTGATCAGAACAAGAAGTGCCGTAGGAACTTTGGTGCTACTCTCACATTTAGGTAAGAAAGAGTCCATAATTTCAGAAAAGATATGTATTGTTCTAGAAAGCAAGGCAGAATATACAAAGATGGTACTTGTTATAATGTAAGAGCTTTTGAATTAAATATTCCCAATTGCTTTATTTTTTTATTACTTTAATAAAATTCCCCTAATAAAATAATTATACACTGTACTTATTCTCGGTTCTTCAGGAGATTCCTACTGCAAAAATATTGAAGACTGAATAACAAATAGGAAGAAATTTTTTGTGAAAACTGAAAAGAGAATGATTAACTATTTTCAGGATCTCCAGCTACAATTAAAATGGATTTTAGAGCAAGAATTTCAGTCCTCGGAAATGTTTGTAATTTTTAGTAGCAGTATGTGACGGTGGAGAGAGATGTACCCAATGACTTGTAGAAGATTAAGGTCTGATTTACAGAAAAGGTATGGTGCCAAAGTCCTCTTCATACCTCGACCTGTCTGTTCAGTACATGCATGCATGACATGCTTGTTCTCAGGTGTCCTTACTGGATCATGAATCCTCGTGAAAGCAGAAAGGTCTCAGTTCTTCCTTTTCTGTTGAGCAGACGAAGTGGAAGGAAGAAGAATTTTGTCCCTGTCATCTTAATTTTCTACATACAAAGGCAAGAAGTCCATCATAAATGAGCTGATGTGTTAAAAGAAATAGCTTGCAATTTTGGCTGGTAGCAATAGTGACATCTAATAGTAAATAATAATTCTAAAAGGGTCATAGCAGAGTTTTTTTAATTAATTATTTTTCTTTTCACATTTTCTTAATAAATAACAAGCAATTTATCAACTAATTTCATTTTCAATTTAGTAAAAACAACTATCTTTAACACTAACTTGCAAAGTCACTGGTGTTAAGTACTGTGCAATAGCCATTATTAGCTCAGTACTGCTTTGAAACCAGCTTGAAATTTCATAACATCTTTTGAAGTACCATGAATAATGCTTAATTTTTAATTTGTTTGAGTATTAATCTAAATTTTTTCTGCAGGGTTTTAAAATCTTAATAGAGGAAAAGTGGTGCAGCTTACCTTCACTACTGTATTTATTGGATCATAAATTGACTTGTAAAGGTGGCTCTAAATTGCAATATTTAAAATAGCCTCTAATCAATCTGAGTGTGTTCACAGAGATACATGTGAAACTTGTGAACATGGAAGACATAACAGTGTTACATTCAGAACACTGAAGAAACCTTTACTGGTTTTAAAAGCTTCAAAGGGAAATATTGAAAGACAATGAGGTGGAGAAATTTTGCATTGCAAGTTCAGAGACAGTTTTTACTGCTATACAGAAATTTTCTATTTATATTTTACATCTGACGGAAAACTTAGTCTGTTAAATACTGAAATTTTCTGCAGGAAAATGTATATTTCTGAAGATTTTTTTATCTTGGGAATGCCAAGTTGAAGTATTTTGTTGAACTGTTCTGGTGTTAATCTAAATTGACTGGAAACAACACCTCATTGTACGAATGGGAAAAGCAAGGGCCCAGGAAGACTTAGATTACTGTTATCCCATTCTGCCCCTCTACCTGTAGTATTTCAGTCAAGTAGCTTCAGAAATTTCAGACTGACTTCATAGCTTCAAAAGATCTAGTTTTCACATCCTCCTCTTTAAGTTTTATCCTGCATTTGGAACAGGGCAAGCTCTGTTCTCTTCTATCTGACAGATACATGAGCACCTAAAGTAATAGTGAAAATAACCTTCATTTATCAGGAGAATAGTTTGTATTTACTATTATAAAAACCTTGTAAAAATTAAGACAAGGTTATTTTCAATTTCCTTACATTTTTTTTCTCCCTTTTCTTTCATTCACAAATTCCTATCAAACCTGCAGAAATAAATTTTAAAGTCCATAGTGGATAAACCAGCTGAAAAAGAAGATCTGAGATAGAGTATCATTATTGAATATAATTCATTCAGTAATTATGCTGTGTGGATTCTTTGTGCATCTAATTTACCGTCATCTCACCAACTTCCATGGGCACCGAAATACCTATTTGTGTCAGCACTTTGCTTGAAGATGAACAATAAGGACTACACACCCACTACACTCCTTTATCTTTTTATATTTTAGTGGAACAGAATTGTGATTTGGAAATCTTACAGTGCATAACTGTGTTGTAATTAGAACTACAGGGCAAATCACAGGGCATGGTTTTCACCCTAGTCTCAAACCACCCCATCATAATCAACTAGAGTGCTTCTGTCAGATCCAGGAACACTTGTTGTGCAGAAACAATACGAAGATTTGCATGCCAACACCCAGAAAATATGTTAAGCGCTACCTGCTTCATTACAGAACTGTCAATATAGTGAAAGCAGCAGTAAAAAAAACCCAAACCTTTACCATGTTAAACATGGACAAGAATTGTTTTTTTCCCCTGTCCTGACATTGGAAGGCTTTTCTGCCTTTTAATGTTGCTTTCTAGACCAAAGCTATAACTGCAGCAATAGGGAATGCTAAACCTGCTAAGTAGACACAAATGTCTTTTCTCTTTCTAGAGGAACAAAGCTTGTTTCATATCCTTCAGCTCAAAGTGTTTTACTCCCTTTGTGTCAGGCTGTGTAGACTTGTCACAAGGAAACGGCCATGGGAGGGGGTACTGTAGCATTTGGTGTTTGTGCACATTCCTTTCACTTTCTGAAACACAGAGACTTCACCTCATCCTCTTGTCTCTGATCCTTCCAACAACAAAAATTGCAGATCCTGTCCCTCGCAATCACTGGCATTAATGAATGACCTTCTTTACCTCAAAAACATCTCCCTTTTTATACAGCACACAGCTGTGTGACCAAAACACTGACATGCAAAACGTGTTAATGTGGGGAGAGGGAAGCATGATTTAATTCTAAACCACTAATATCTAATTTTAATCTGATTTAGAGTATTTGATGTGATGAAAACTGATTATAAATGAGAAGCTTCTACTTCATTCAACCTGCTTAATATTTTAACCTCCACTATACAGAATGTGTACTTTTCAACAATTTCTCATTTTCAATCTTAACAAAGGGCTTCCATAAATCACCTTGCATGTTTGGCTGTGCAAACAGGGAAAGAAATGACATGTTGCCGTTTGTCAAAAGAATCTTAGGTTTAGAGATTTCACTTGCTTTTTTTACGTATAGATCTTATATAAAGTTATGTGTCTTAATCTTTCTCTTTTATTTGCCCTTTATCATAGGATAAAATAAAAGTGAAGGATAAAAGGGATAAAACTGCAAACTATTTTTAGCGGTCCATAAATGGTTGAGACACAGGTTGCTCTTTATGTGCTCAGGGCCGTAGAAAAGAGGGCAACACATTTGGTTGTGGCTCCCATGTTCCCAAGGGCTGCCCTGTCTAGAATGTGAGCTGACTGCACCTTAGTGGAAGACCGTAAAAGCAGAACAGAAGTCTAGCTTGACTTTGTCTGTCATTTATTTTGTTTCATCAGGACCATTAAAAGCCTGATGGCAAAACATTGAATCCCTCAGCTGCAGATTGTCAAGATGATTTCTTAACATCTGTAAAGGAATTTTTAAGTCACTCACACTCTTTATTTGCCCTTTAGAAAATAGTGCATACTACCAATTTTGGCCCCCATGAAATACATGAATCTGCTGAAAGAAAGTAGCTCAAACCTCAGAATCTCAGCATGTTTTTGGGTTTTCTGCCATATCCACTCTCAATAGTTAACCCTCTGACTTTATCCTCCATGTCATGGCAGTTGCAGACTCTTACATCTCTGCTATCTACTCTCAGCACTCCCAAAGCAAAATTCAGGCTTTGATTTAGAATTCATTTTACTACAGATAATGCAGTTTGTACATTGTGATTCAAAGCTTTCACTTTTTTCTCAGAATCTTGTCTCTCAACCATGATCCAGATTCCTCTGAAGACTTGGATGCATCTGTTGCAGCTTTGAAGTTGATAAATCCTTTCACTAGCATCACCACACAATCTTTGAAGTCTGAAGTGCAAAGGATCAGCAAAATCAAAGGAATGATCTGTTTTTCTAGATATGAAATTTAAAGTCTGTATCTACACTGTACTACTATTTTAATATATGTAATAACGTAGCAAAAAAACTTTCCACCTGTGAAAACACAAAAGGTAAATCAGTCAGGTACCTGGTGTGCCCAGAGGGCACAGTTTGTAAAAATATCTCCAATAATTGGCTCAAATCCCCATAAGGGGCAGATTCTTTGCATGTGTTGTCCCTCAGAGGGATTCACATGACATACCTGCTGGAAGCTAAAGTCGTCATCCATGGCTGACTACTTCCCAGGTATACTAAATATCTGTTCAATTTTCAGTGCTTGAAAAGCAGGTGCTTCTCAAGCAGACATCTGGTACATCTGTTTAGAGGCAGATGAATCAATAAGACAGTGCCTCTTGGGCAGGTAACTATGCTGACCTGCTTGAAAAGGAGGTCACTGTCAAGGGTACCTCCCAGGCATACTCTGTTCAGCCAGCATGCACACTGGCTTCAGAAGATGGTGGCATGGCAGGTTTGTTTTAAAATGAACTACTAGGCATGTAACTGGACTCAGGACTGCAAGCTGGAAAGTTATTCAGGCAACCGGTCGTCAGTGTGTCTTAAAGGTCACGTAGACTCTACAATAATAAAGACCTCATTGTCACACTATATAATTCCTTTCCATTTTTCTCTCTTCTTTATTTTGTGTGCTTTACCCTTTCTTCTCCCTGCTTCACAGTCTTTTCCCCACAGTGAATCACAATATAGGCTTAGATAACCTAAAATAGATCCCCTTTGAGGAAATACAGTTTTCTATAGTCTAAATCTACTCTTTTTTCAGTGCACTGTGCAGAGCAGGTCTAAGCCCCAGTGCCACTGGGAAAACCTCCAAGCCGATCGTTCAGTGCTTGGGATCTCTGCTGCCTGGGTCTCCAGCAGAGGAATAGAGCACAGAAAAACTCAGGGTATTTCTCTCTCTCCTCCATACAGTTAAGTGGTATGTTTGGGTACAGCAGGTTGTCACAGGGGTATATAAATTGGCCGTGTGACTGCAGGACTCCCCTATGTCTGGCTTTAAGCCTTCATTTTCCCACTGAAGTATAGTAAGTAGAACATAGGAATTGGCGTAAGAGTAGTGTTATGTTTTACTCTTGGCAAAGACAGGGCAAAGGAGCATAAGATGTGGTTCCCCTTGGTAAATGGCAAGCTGACATTTTGTATTAGAGAATCAGTAACTACACTGCTTTAAACTTTTCTTCTTGTGAGAGAGTTACTGTGTCTGCACCCAGTGAAATGCAAAGCAGAGACCTGTACACCAACATTCAAAAGTTAAGCATAATTTAGAACTCCATGTTTTGGTTACTTTATGATGCATGTAGTCTGGTGCCTTTTATTCACCCCTGGTTAACAATCAAGAGAGACAGCCGCTCTTCAGCGGAAATCTCGTTGTTTATAGACCAGACCAACAGAAGACTTAATACATCCTAACTGTATGCTATGCACATTGAGAAAAATTATAGTATATTATCATTATTTTTATATATAGATAATAATTTCTCATATAATTTTAGTACTTAAGATTTCATGTGGCAAAAGTGTTTGACGACTAAAAATTGTGAAATGTTCCTTCTGACAAAAATTTCTTTAGGTGGAAATTGTCAAAGAAAAAGGTCACGTGCATATTTGTCATTTAAAATTAAATGTCTTTGCATTTAAATAGATAGATGAAAGAAACGATTTCAAAACTATTTCTATTAAAGTTTTAAGTGCCTCAATCTGAAATTTTGTGTTGAATGGCTTGTTCATGGAAAGTGAAGGAAGAGAAAAGTGGAACAGCAAACTGTATGCTGATCAAGGACAGAAAATCCATCTCTTCCGCAGCACTTATGTTTGCTTTTCCTACATTTCTTCCATGGGTTGCCATAGTTACCATTCAATGGAGAAAATTACTTGAGAGGTGAGTGAGCAGCATGTTGCTCTATCTGCCCTTCATGTATTGCTACGTCTGCTCTCCTGGTATCAGACCACCTTCAAGTTCCAGGCTCTGCTCCAAATACGACACCAGCTCACCTAACTGGTAGGCCAAAACTGGTTGTGTCTTACGTAGTTTCTACATGACAGGTTTATATGACAAACTGATTCTTCACAAGTAAAAAACTAGTGCAAGACGGTGGAATATAGAGTAGACATGGACCTGCAGAAGAATAGATACCAAAGCATATCCGTCTGTTGTGCCATTGTTGTTCATTGTTCACTATTTTCTCTGATGTTTTCACTCACTCTCCCTCCAAATAATGGCCTGACTATTAACACATTATTCTATCCCAATGGGTTATAAGGTTTCACAAAGACCGGCAACTCAGAATCACAGAATCACACAATCACAGAATGGTAGATGTTGGAAGGGGCCTCTGTGGATCATCTAGTCCAATCCTCCTGCCGAAGCTTGGGTCACTTAGAGCAGGCTGCACAGGAACTCATGCAGGTGGGTCTTGAATATCTCCAAAGAAGGAGAATCCACAACCTCCCTGGGCAACCAGTTCCAGTGCTCCATCACCCTCAGGGTAAATAAGCTCTTCCTTGTGTTAGGATGGAACTTCTTATGCTTCAAGTTTGTGCCCATTGCCCCTTGTCCTGTCGCTGGGCACCACTGAAAAGAGTCTGGCTGCATCCTATTGACACCCACCCTTAAGATATTTATAAGCATTTATAAAATGCCCAAACAGTCTTCTCTTCTCTGGGCTAAACAAACCCAGCTCAGCTGTTCCTAATATGAGAGACGGTCCAGTCCCCTCATCATCCTCGTAGGCCTCCGCTGGACTATCTCCAGTAGCTCTTCATCTTTCTTGACGTGGAGAGCCCAGAACTGGATGCAGAACTCCAGATGGGGCCTCACTAGGGCAGAGTAGAGGGGAAGGAGAACCTCCCTCGACCTGCCGGCCACAGTCCTCTTGATGCAGCCCAGGATCCCGTTGGCCTTCTTGGCAACTAGTGCACACAGGTGGGTTCATGGTCAGCTTCTCATCCACCAGCACTCCCAGGTCTCTCTCCACAGAGCTGCTCTGCAGCAGGTCCGCCCCAAGCCTGTACTGATGCATAGGGTTATTCCTGTCCAGGTGAGGACCCTGCATTTGCCCTTGTTGAACCTCATCAGGTTCCTCTCTGCCAAACTCTCTAGGCTGTCCAGCTCTTGCTGGATGGCAGCAGAGCCTTCTGGTGTATTAATCACTCCTCCCAGTTTTAGGTCATCAGTAAACTTGCTGAGGGTACACTCCGTCATTTCATTCAGGCCATCGATGAAAAAATTGAATAAAACTGGGATGAGTACTGACCCCTGGGGAACACCACTAGCTACAGGCCTCCAACTAGACTCAGCGCCGCTGATGACAACCCTCTAAGCTCTGCCATTCAGCCAGTTCTCAATCCACCTCACTGTCCACTCATCTAGCCCATACTTTCTGAACTTCCCTAGGAGGATGTTATGGGAGACAGTGTCAAAAGCTTTGCTGAAGTTAAAGTAGACAACATCCACTGCTCTCCCCTCATCTACCCAGCCAGTCATGCCCTCAGAGAAAGCTGTCATATTGGTCAGGCACGATTTCCCCTTGGTGAATCCATGTTGACTACTCCTGATGACCTTCTTTTCCTCCACTTGCTTGATGATGACCTCCAGGATGAGCTGCTCCATCACTCTTCCCGGGATGGAGGTGAGGCTGACTGGCCTGTAGTTCGCAGGATCCTCCTTGTTGTCCTTTTTGAAGATTGGAGTGACATTTGCCTTTCTTCCAGTCCTCAGGCACCTCTCCTGTCCTCCAGGACCTCTCAAAGATGATGGAGAGTGGCTCAGCAATGACATCTGCCAGCTCCCTCAGCACTCGTGGTTACATCCCATTGGAGCTCATGGATTTGTGGGTAACTAGTTTGCTTAAATGGTCTCTCATAAGATCCTCAACCAAGAGAAGGTCTTCCTTTCTCCAGGCTTTTTCTCTTACCTCCAGGGGCTGGGATGCCTGAGGGCCAGCCTTAGCAGTGAAGACTGAAGCAAAGAAGGCATTCGATAACTCTGCCTTCTCTGTGTCCTCTGTGACCAGGGCACCCATCCCCTTCAACAGTGGGCCCATGTTTTCCCTAGTCTTCCGTTTGCTGCTGATGTACTTGAAGAAACCCTTCTTGTTGCCCTTCTTATCCCTTCACAGAATCACAGAATGTTAGGAGTTGGAAAGGACCTCTGTTGCCAGATTTAGTTCCAGGTGGACCTTAGGCTTCCTTGTTTCTTCCCTGCATGCTCTGACAACATTCCTGAATCCCTCCCAAGTGGCCTGTCCCTCTTCCCATATTCCATAGACATTTTTTTTCCGTCTGAGTTCCGCTATAAGCTCCCTGCTCATCTATGCGGGTCTCCTGTCTCCTTTGCTCGATTTCTTACTTGTGGGTATGCACTGCATGGAGGAAGTGATTCTTGAATAGTGACCAGCTCTCTTGGACCCCCCTACCTTCTAGAGCCCTGATCCACGGGATTCCTCCAGGTAGGTCCTTGGAGAGGCCAAAGTTAGCTCTCCTGAAGTCCAAGGTTTTGATCCTACTTATTGCCCTGCTTCCTCCACGCAGTTCATCCTGAATTCCACCACGTCATGGTCACTGCAGCCAAGGCTGCCCCACACCTTTACTTCCTCAACCAGTCCATCTCTATTTGTTAGCAAAAGGTCCAACAGCACATCTCTCCTCATTTGGTCCTCCTCCACCAGCGTCAAAAAGTTATTATCAATGCTGTGCAGGAACCTCCTGGACAGTGTGTGCCTGGCTGTGTGGTCTTCCCAGTTGATGTCAGGGTGGTTGAAGTCCCCCATTAGAACAGGGCCTGTGATCGTGACACTACTTTCAGCTGTGTGTAGCAGGCCTCATCAGCTTCCTCTTCCTGGTCAGGTGGTCTGTAATAAACACCCACAACAGTGTCAGCCGTATGAGCCTGTCCCTTAATTCTTACCCATAAGCTCTCAACTCATTCTTCATTTGCCCCCAGGCAGAGCTCGATACATTCTAGTTGCTCCTTCACTTGCAGAGCAACTCCACCACCTTGCCTTGCTGGCCTGACTTTCCTAAAAGGTACGTAGCCATCTATGACAGCATTCCAGTCATGCGACCTGTCCCACCATGTCTCTGCAATTGCAATGAGATCATGGCCCTGCAACTGCACACAGATCTGTAGCTCTTTGTGTGTATTCCCCATGCTGTGTGCATTGGTGTACAGACATTTCAGAGAGGAACTCGAACATGCAGGTTTCCCTGGAGGGGTGCAAGAAGATCTGCTGTAGCCATACCCGCCCTTAAGGCTGTTGATCTTCTGCTTCTCAATTTGGGAGGCAGCTGAGGAATATTTATTACTGTTCTGGTTGGCCGCACTGATGGCTTGAGCATTGTGATTTTGCACACCCCTCCCCCCCCGAGTCCTTCAGTTTAAAGCCCTCCACACCAGGTTGGCTAGCCTGCTGCCAAAGATTCCCTTGCCCCTTCTGGACAGGTGGATCCCAACCCTCCCTAACAGGTTATGGTCATTGAAGAAAGTCCTATTGTCATAAAAGCCAAAACACTCATGAAGGCACCAGCCACGAAGCGAAGCCGGGAGTTGATATTCATGATGCTGATGTTTCTGGCTGATCCCTTTCCTCCAACTGGTAAAACAGAAAAGATAACTTGGGCACCAATGCATTTTGCTTGCATGACCAGGGCTTTGAAGTCTTCCTTAGTTCTGCCAAGGTTCTGGCTTGCAGTGTCATTTGTGCCTACCTGAAAGAGTAACAGTGGATAGTAGTCTGTGTTCTTCACAGGTTGTGGCATCCTCTTGGCCACATCTCGGACTTTAGCTCCTGGAAGGCAGCATACCTCACGTGCCAATTCTTCCTGCATACTGACTTGAAAATGTCAAGATACCTTTGTCTGACTGGAAATTATTTGGACTGATTCCTTGCCATGTACGGTTTTATCATATTTGTTTATTTTATAACCAAGGGGTTTCTTTTAAAAAGTTCAGTCTTTCCATATAGAAACAGCTACACATATATTTATTTTTATCTTTGTCTATCCCCAGAAGCTAGCAAACTGAAGATATGTATTACACAGACAATAGGAAGTGTATCTAGCATGTGCTCAGAAGAGAATTTCCTAACACAAAAGTTCATTTAAATAAAATTCTGATACAATTTTTATTCAGAAATCTTATGATTTTATTCAGTCACATTGTGGTATATCACATGACATGTGTCAGATGTAGTTTAGACTTTTAAGAGCAGAGGACTACACATGTCACTTTTTGACCTCAGCTGCAAAAACATTGTATATATTTCTCCTACATGCTAGTATTCTGCATGGCTGGATTAATGAACACAAGAATAATAGGCTTCCAAGGTGATTTACATGCATTGATTAAATGTCAGCTTAGAAATGCAATAGGTTCTATTGCTACAGACATTGAGAACAAAGACGGGGAGATAGTAACCATTGGTTAAATAAGTAACTTATCAATTCTTTTTAGTATAGAATTACATTTTCTTGTTTTACCAAAAGGATTCTCAAGTAATAAAACATTTGCAAAGTAGTACATAATGTTTTTTAATTTTGCAGTTGCAGGACATATTCTTTTACTGTATGTTAAAGTGTATAGTACAGTAAAGCTGGAGAAAACACAAACTTGTTCAACATAAGAGGGAATTCAAAATGTTCATGGGATAGTGAGTGATTGACATCAGAGGAAATAAAATTAAAACCTTGCCTCAGTATAACTTCATAGAGAGACTGTAAAAGTGGATTAGATTTTTACCCCTTCAAAATATTTGAAAAATGTGGTCATAGCATGGACATAGATTGTTCAATTAAAAATCAATGAAAAAGTTAATTTTCTGTCATTATCAGTATACATTAAATATCCATCCTAACACCGCAACAAAACATCTAATAGCAAAATTGCCCAGGAGACTAAATTACCTATGAGTGAAAAAACTCCTGTCACAACAATTAAAAAATTATATCATTGACCCTGAATGTCAAAAGTACTGTATATTACAAGATGATGCTGCCTCCAAGTTTTAGTCCCAACCTATGCACAAAGCACTATATGTTGTGTTATCCACATGTGATGTGTTAAATACAGATTGAGTAAGCCCGCACTGTTGCAGTCAGAAAAACCCTGCTTGACTAGTGCCCAGTGACAGGACAAGGGGCAATGGGCACAAACTGAGGCACAGGAAGTTCCGTCTGAACATGAGGAAGAAATTCTTCACTCTGAGGGTGACGGAGCACTGGAACAGGCTGCCCAGGGAGGTTGTGGAGTCTCCTTCTCTGTAGATATTCAAGACCCACCTGGAAAAGGTCCTGTGCAGCCTGCTGTAGGTGACTCTGCTTCAGCAGGAGGATTGGACTTGATGACGCACAGAGGTCCCTTCCAACCCCTACCATTCTGTGTGATACTGTGTGATTCTGTGTAATAATTAATAATTATGGGATGTTTGTGCCCATCTGAATCATTTATACAAATTCAAAGTGATGATTGATTCCAGCACATCTGAAAGGATGAGGCTTTAGAATATATGCACACACATTATTCATATTTTTTCCTAGTTGGTACAATTCAGCATGTACTGACTCAGCAAATCATTTCTCCCATCTATCTGTCCTGACCAAATCAGAGATTGAGAAACTTTAATAGATTCTTCCTATTACTACAACTGCCTTATTTTGATCAAAGACCAAAAGATGATATATGTCACATAACAAGTAGTAATAATAAAGAATACCGAATAGCTAAGATATTCAGAGAATTGAGATAGACAAGTAAGGAGTACAGAAGAGGGCTGATATCAGATATCTCTGAACCAGCAGAGAAACAGGTAGCAAAAATCTAAGTTTGCTTGTAAGTAGGAAAAATAGCATATTTGCTCTGAAAAGATGAATTCAACCAGGCTTTGAGGTTGAGATAGCAGACATGCACATTTTGAAAAGGGAATGTACGCAGTACCATCAGAAAAGAAAGCAAACAAAAAAAGTTAAGGCTTTACGGTTAAGAATTTGTATATTGTTAAAGATTTGCACTCCAGCTTGATAGCTGAATAATAAGACTCTTCAACAACTTGTTATGTGGATGTATGTATGTACAACTGTGCAGTATAATAGTACATCCATCCCTGGGGGGTGGGGGGTGGGGGGTGGAGCGCTAAAAAACATTCTCATGTATCAATATTACATAAGTTATCCCTGACTCACTTCAGAAATTGTTCTGTCTCATGTTCTTTTCCAGTTCCTGGTGTTTCTGAATGACTTTTCTGTTGTTTGCTGTGGTGATGAATGCCAGTAAGAACAATAGACCAGATAGTCGCATCTCCTGTAATGTCTGATCTTTACCTCCTTCGGGGTCAGGAAGGGGCCAAGATCCCCAATTAAGAGACTACTTGGGTGGAGAAGTAAGCATTACCAAACCAGACATTTATTTTTAGTGTCATAAAAATTATTTGAGGGGATGATGGGAAAAGACAGATGGCTTATAAAGACATCAAATAGTTAATTTCCAGTTGTTCAGAAAAGAAAGAGGCTCCCTGAGGCTTATGCTGCATCTTGGTATTTATTGAACTTTAAGCTATAGCCAACAGGCTGGTTAATAACAATTCATGCAGCTGTCAATCTTTTTGACCAATGTCATCAATATTTCACGCTGCCAAATAACAACAATTAAGAACTAGGACTGGAAGAAGCACTCAGGGCAAAAGTGTTTCTAACACTATAATGAAATTGACGGTGTAAGACAGATATTTCCAATGGGCATCCAGAGAAAGGCTTTCCTGTGATTTTCTTTTCAAACCAGTGTGAATCGGTGTTCTTTATCCCACACTCCAAGCGTTCAAACACTGGACAAATTTTGTAATTTAACCCATAATGCTGAAATAAGTGTATCTTTTGGAATGCACAGTAGTTAAGGTAAACTAGAATTATGAAAGTAATGCCTGGATTTTTATGAAAAGCAAAATTTTTCAAGTGTTAATTGAGCATTAACATTTTGGTAAATGTTTACACTCAGCATTAGCTGAGACATCTGACTTCCAGATCAAATGAGCGAAAGCAACAAATTCTACAAATCCTTTTTCAAAAGCTTCATATAATGCTCATATTTCATTTTGAACAGATCATACCAACAGTTCTGCTTCCAATCATAGACATAATCATAAGCATAAAAACTTTTAAATAGTATTCAGTAATGTCTGAAAAGAAGTATAAAAGGGAAAAAGGAGTTATGCTCCTCCCATATTAGAAGATTGATCTTTTTTATTTTAAGATTTTATTTTAACTATATCCAAATCTATATACTTAAAAATATTTATTTAAGTGTTTTAAAAGGATATTTTAAAAGGGTATATATGTGTATGTGCATTCTAACTCTAGGTGGAAAAGATTATACTCATGATTAAACCTATCGAGGATCAGTAAGCATCGACAATTTTACTTTAAAGTTATACAAGTCTACCAAGGTTTTCAGACTATGTCAATTTGCGTGTTTCTTTGAGCCCACTCTTCACATTTCTTAAATGTCTTTTATGTTCAACACATATTTCTGTATTTCTCCTGAGATGTAAATTGAAGTTACAAAAATGACCAGGTAAGATTGAAATAGTAGCCGTAATATCTGTTTTGGTACTTGCTGCTTTTGCAGAGAGCTCCAGTACAGATGTTTTTTATCTGATGACATCAAAGAAAAATGAACATAGAGACTCCAAGTAAATTTCAAAGTTCATGCTAGTAGACAACTTAAATTTACAGGAATGCAGATAACTTTGCAACTTCATTGTGCTTTTAAAGGTGTAATATAAATCTCTATGTCCTACAGGCTCATAGGATATTCTGCAATAGTTGTTTACATCACCCAAGGACTCCTTATTTTTTGGCCTACTGAAACAAATTGAAGAGTTTTAATAAAAAATGGGTTAATTAGAACACAGGACAATATACATGTATTAGCCAAAAAGAACAATCAAACAAATGAAAAACAAACAGCAGGATGGTTAAGAAATCCACAAGTACCTGGGAACACCATGTAGTGAAAATAAGTGAAAATTAAGAGGGACATTTTAAAGGTGTATGACCATTACTCTTTAAATTGAGAAATGTAGGCATCACACTATTTTAGACCAATTTTAAAATAGATTAAAGATTAATGTTACCTACAAACAAAAAAGTCATTAAACTCCTGACGAGCCTTTGTGGATACCAGACAAGAAAACCGTAACCAAGACAGGGAGAATAGGTATCTCTCCTGTAAGGATTGCTTTGATAATATTGGTAGTGTAGCAGTAGTAGTAATAGTTGTAATTACAATGGTTATATGCATTGCACTTCCGTATTATGTGGATGTTTACAAACATGTCAAATAGGTCAGAGTTGTAAACGGAAAACTAACAGGAGATTGAATGTGAGTTTACAAGATTTCCAGTAAGGGTTGGGGGAGCTATGTTTTACGTATTACAGATGTTAAGTTTACCTCTTAAATTTATTACTATTTTTATTATTTTTCAGTTTCTACTAGTGTGGAATAAAACACAAAATTGCTAAAAAATAAAGATTACCCATCTAAAAAAGACCTTCCAAAGAAGTCTTCTTGTGGTAATAGTCACATTGATGATGTTCCTTTCTTAAATGTATGCAAAGACCTCATCTGGGACCTGGGATGTACTCCTCAGTCTAGCTGTACAAACATAGGCAAGATATCTGTAACTGTACAGGAGGGAGAGATTGACCACAAAGGCTTAGGTTGAACTGATTGGTTTAAAGTAATAGATTATCCTTACAATGGTGAGAATTGCTTATTTCCCAAGGGACAATATTTCTGTTTCTCTTCCTGCTAGACTGTAGTTTTCTCTTTAAACCTATTGATATATCTGTCCTCTCTGTGGTTACTAATCTTCTTTGCTCCTCCTACATATGTATCTTGCTGACTTATTTACTTGGCTATTTGGCCTTTAACCTCCTATGAAAACTGTGGAAGATTTCAGTGGTAGGACTGGAATTCCTTATTTGGTTGTTTTTTTCTACACTTTATATTTCATTCAACAGGCAGAATGGGGAATTCTGAAATATTCGCTGTTTTGAAAGGGACGGTAAAAATTCTGTCACACAAGGAATAAAGATTTTTTTCTCTTGATTTTATTTTTTGTGGCTGAATAATGCCCTGTGAACCCAATATGTCTTGAGACCAGAGCCTACATACAGATATAGGGGTATAATATGTAGAGGTCTGTAATTGCTACCAACCATTCTTGCAGTTTCAGAAAGACCTGAAACAAAGTGGGGTTTTTGCTGATGGTGGAGCAAGGGGGAAATCTTTTTCTTATTGTGGAAAATTCTTTTATCTTGTGGTTTCCTGCTGATATTTTCAATGCAAAGTAAATCTGCAGGAATGACTGTTCCAAGTCTTTAGGCAAAGAGGTAAAATAGCAAATAATTATATAAAGTAAGAATTATCCCACTTCTGCATCTCTCCTACCTACAATTAAATCTTGCTATTAAAATTCAACTTTGGAATTAGATTCTCAGCTATAAAGATTTAAGGAGTTGGGCTGGTTTTTAGAGACCCCTTTTGTTAAACTAGAACAGCTGAAATGGACCAGAAAGTTTGAAGCAAAAGGTGCTGCATTCAGGAATGTGATTCTTGCTTTTTGATCTGTTTTGAAAGTTTGCATATATTGTGGTTTAACCCTAGCCAGCAGCTCAGCCCTACACAGCTGCTCGTTTGCTCTTTGCCAGCAGGACATGGGAGAGAATCGCAAGGCTAAAAGTGAGAAAACTCGTGGGTTGAGATAAAGACAGTTTAATAGGTAAGCAAAAGCTGCACACAAGCAGAACAAAATAAGGAATTCATTCACTACTTCCATCAGCAGGCAGGTGTTTATCCATTTCCAGGAAAGCAGGGTTCCATTACTCGTAGCGGTGACTTGAAAAGACAAAAGCCATAAGTCCAAACATCCTCTCCTTACTCCTTCTCCCTCCACCTTTTATTGCTGAACACAGTGTCATATCGTATGGGATATACCTTTGTTCAGCTGGGGTCAGCTGTCCTGGCTGTGTCTCCTCCTAACCTCTTGTGCATCCCAACCTCCTCACTGGTGGGACAGTGTGAGAAACACAGCCTTGATGCGGTGTAAGCACTGCTCAGTAATAGCTAAAACATCAGTTTGTTATCAACACTGTTTTGGTCATAAATACAAAACAGCACCCCACAGGCTGCTATGAAGAAAATGAACTCTATCCCAGACAAAACCAGAGTTGCATGGAAATGCTTACTGATTATGAGAGTGTAGGTCCTGGCTGTTATAAAAGTTTCTCTTCTCTCCCATGTCTCAAATGTGAACCACAAAAAGAGGAGGCTACATTATTAGTTCCCAGCTCTCTTTGTGTTACTGTATGTGGATGGTGCAACACTTCATACATGGTGTTAAGCACCCAGTTAATAAATACCTGCTAGCTGATTTTATCTCTTAGATAAGTAAAACATAAAAAAAGGTATTAGGTGTCCCAGGGTGATTTTTGATAGAGAATCCCTGTGTTCATGTTGAAATGAGTTCAGACAATCCAGCCTGGCTGAGGACAGATATGTTCTGAATTTATAAAACTGGATGTTGTAGCTTTTATTGAACAAGCAAATGGAGAAAGAACATGAACACATGTGGTAGGCTAGCATGAAGTTCAGGCTATGAAGCAAAGCTTTTTCACATATAACACCACGAACAATTTGAGAAGTGTTCTATCCATATTGCTGCTTTGTCTACACAAAATACCAACATTTCAGGATCTCTTTTGAACTAACTTGCATTAAGAAAAGGCACTTTGCATGGCACATTAAATTGAACTGTTGGTGCATTTGGTCTGCGTCATATATGATTTCCTCTTGGGAGCTGGAGTCTAAAATCTAAAACTTACCAACCAGCACTTCATAGATCATCATCTTTGAAAGGTCCTGGAGGACAGGAGAGGTGCCCGAGGACTGGAGAAAGGCAAATGTCACTTCAGTCTTCAAAAAGGACAACAAGGAGGACCCAGGGAACTACAGGCTGGTCAGCCTCACCTCCATCCCGGGAAAGGTGGTGGAGCAACTCATTCTAGAGGTCATCATCAAGCAAGTGGAGGAAAAGAAGGTTATCAGGAGCAGTCAGCATGGATTCACCAAGGGGAAATCATGCCTGACCAATATGACAGCTTTCTATGAGGGCATGACTGGCTGGGTAGGTGAGGGGAGAGCAGTGGATGTTGTCTACCTCGACTTCAGCAAAGCTTTTGATACCATCTCCCATAATATCCTCCTAGGCAAGCTCAGGAAGTGTGGGCTGGATGAGTGGTCGGTGTGGTGGATTGAGAACTGGCTGAATGGCAGAACTCAGAGGGTTTTCATCAGCGGCGCTGAGTCTAGTTGGAGGCCGGTAACTAGTGGTGTCCCCCAGGGGTCAGTACTGGGCCCAGTCTTGTTTAACTTCTTCATCAATGACCTGGATGAAGAGTCAGAATGTACTCTCTTTATAAATATCTTTATAAAATCTGAATTGGTTCAAATTCATAAACTATGCCAATAACGAAGTCACCTATAAAAGCTAAGATCACAACATCTGGAAGAATAAGTAAAAATCTTTACCAGTGCAGGATATTTTAGGGGAACATAGATTTTTAATCCCTTTACATTTTGTCTGATTCTCCCAAATTTTTTTCTGAACAGTGTGAAATCCTGTTCACCTTGAAAAGTTTAGAAAACAGACACTAGTAATTGAGATTTTCAAGGGTTCAAGTCTGTTATAATTGAGATCTGAAGTTGCCATCACTGAAATGATTCTACCTTTAGTAGGAGCTTGATTACATCAGGAAAGATCTAATTTTGTTCAAGTGTCATTTTTTTTCAGTTTGTTTGTGGAAGCATTAGGAAATATTTAACTGACAGATCTTAGTTTTCTACATTTCACAGCTATGCCAGGCTCCATCTCCAGAGTGCTGAAAAAGTGAACAAAGAAGTTCTTATAATTAACCATAAAGACAGCGACTGTTTCTGGAGTGTGCAATTTGCAAAATAATAGCCCCAGGTTACAGGAACATAGTGAGACTGGCAGAGAGTACAACATACTGTAAAGTACAGTACAAAGTCTCTAATTAAGAAAATAATTGAAGGGTAAAAGGTCAAGTGGAGAAGAACTTTTTGTCTCTTTCCAGTCACCAGGCTTAAGATGAGTCATATCTGACCTATAAACTCCACTCAGTCCTCTGCTAGGTTCATATGGTTAAGAAGAATCATGATCATCTGAAATCAGTGGTTAATGTCCCATCATTATTAGCACATCTGAGACTTCATTTGTGCATTATGGGTTTGTCTCTGGGTCTGCATAATGCACAGGGGAATGAGAAACTCTCTGCCTTCTCAGTGTTTAACTCACCTGGATCGAGGCCATTACATGCAATAATTTGTGGTTAACTTGTGTGGTTCAGTATTCCCCGAGAAAAGCTCTATTAGATATTCATCTGTCAAATGAAAGGTTCTTACAGCATAGTGAGGATACATCCATTTGTGCTCAAGAAGTGTCCTACATGGACAAAGGTATCTTTACCAACTCCAGACATAATGAAGATCTTAAATTTCTTTAAATAGTTGTTGTTATTTTGAGAGAATTACAGAATCACAGAATCACAGAATGGTAGGGGTTGGAATGGACATCTGGGGATGATCTAGTCCAAACTCCCTGTTGAAGAAGGGTCACCTACAGCAGGCTGCACAAGACCTTGTCCAGGCAGGTTTTGAATATCTCCAGAGAAGGAGAATCCACAACCTCTCCGGGCAACCTGTTCCAGTGCTCCGTCACCCTCAAAGTGAAGTTCTTCCTCATGTTCAGATGGAACTTCCTATGCTTCAGTTTGTGCCCATTGCCCCTTGTCCTGTTGCTGGGCACTACTGAAAAGAGTCTGGTCCCATACTCTTGACATCCACCCTTAGATATTTATAGACATTTATAAGGTCCCCTCTCAGCCTTCTCTTCTTCAGGCTAAACAAGCCCGGCTCCCTCAGCCTTTCCTCATAGGAGAGATGCTCCAGTTCCCTCATCACCTTTGTAGTCTTCCACTAGACTCTCTCCAGCTGCAAAATGCAGAGAATTGTTGAAGGACATAGATGTATTTCCTATGCTTAATTTTTCTGGTCTGTTGGACACACCTAACTTTCAAGTAACAGATTCAGATAAAAGAATTCTTTAATGTTTAGGTTAGCAGAGTTTGCTTGCACCTTCTCTCTTCATATATTTTGTGCTATTTTCTCCCACGTCTTCCTGTTCCTTTGTCTGAGCTATAGCCTGGAGGTAGACAGCCTTTTAGAGTAGAACAATGGTCTGAAACCTTGATAGTATGTAGAAATGTTATTTACAGGAGTTGCTTATATTCAGTTGATGTAAGCAGTATCTACCTCTGGCCATGTAGCTAACAATGTAAAGCAAAATGGTTCTTTTCCTAGAAAGGACATTATCACAATAAACCAATTATTGCTAATTTGTAATTTTACAAAGGCATCTCTTCTGGATGACCCTTTGACTGCTGAATATTACAGTTAAGTTTGTACATGCTGTTAAAAATATTGCTCTATTTTGCCTTTAGCAATCATATGGCAAAATATTGCTCAGCATGAAAACGAAATGATAAAGATAAGGCAGTTAATAATTGCAAGATATTCTGCTGTATCTCCTGTTATTAAAATGAGTAACAAGAGAGGATTTGGAATACATATCCTTAATTATTTTTGTCTGTCTATTGAGGAAACAGAGAATCAGTGTCCAAAATACCCCATGAAAACCACAAAATGAGTGTTTATTTTATTGGATTAAACCATTTTTTTTTCTCCTTTGGGGCTTTTTCCCTTCACTAAGGTTCTGTAATTCCAACTGATTTTTTAAAGTACTTTTAGGAGTTATTTAGACATAATTAACATATGCCACTGCAAATATTGAGAAGGTTAATGTTATTACAACTGTATTTTCACAGGTACCCTATGAAAAATGGCTTTCCTAGACATAAAAACTTCATGAATTGTATTTGCAACCTGACATTCACAAGGTTGTCTTCGTATGCCACTGCTTCTCTCCCCGTAATATGTTGAGATAATGGTGAATAAAATACACAAACCAGACAAAAAAATAAAATCTTTTAGAAAATAAATACCCGATCTTAAGAATACGATCATTGCATCCACTCATTTAACACAGGTAACCCAGTCCGGTGGCTCAGATAGAATTAGATAATATGTGAATACTTAATAATAAAATTAAAATACCCTTCTGCATTCCCCCATCTAGATAGCAAACATGATTACATCATAAAATTCTATGCAAAATTTACCATGTTGTTGGATAACAAATAGGAGCTTTACCTGCTGAATGTGTATTGGAAGACTATTCCAGAAACTTATTCCTGTAACTCCTCTTTTTAATTATTTTAAAAGAAAAATGGATATAAACTATCCATAAATGTATTTAGCTGCAAAACTAAAGAACTTTCACAGGTATTGTTTGAAGGGATAAAAATAAAGGTTTGCATAGCTCTCTGTCTTCTAATTTGATGTGTTGTATTTCATCAGAACAGTGTACATAGTTGATTATACACCTTTTCGGGACTCCAAATAGCATGCGTTAGAAAGATCCCAGATTCAAGAAAGTGAGATGGTTGAAGTGATTATGTTATAATATTCTTCAGGTGGGTTAAACCATTTTGTCAAAATCAGACCTTCTAGAAAGTAGAAACTTTCTTCTTCCAGAAGTCTGTCCTTTGGGCCAGAAACTTTTTGTAAAATTTTGCTTTTAAAGCATGATTATTGCTACTAAATCACTGAGACTATATAATGGTTTAGCACCTATCAATTTGCCTGACTTTTCAGGTAAGCACATCAAGACCACCTCTGCAGCTCCAGTGACTCTGTGATCTCTGCCCTATGGGCTGTCATGAGCAACTTGGAGCTGTGTAATGCCCAGTTCTGATTTCATCTTCTGACTGCATCCAAGCTTTAAATACCATAACGCTTCAAGTAATAGAAACAACAGTGATGTTTTTCAACACAAAAAAAGCTGGAATTAATTAGGAAAAAAAAATCCTTGCCTTACAGAAAAATAGGTTCCTTCCTCTGAAGGCTCTACAAAACAGTAATAGGACATTGCAATTTTATGTGCCGTAAATATAGTTTCATCACATATAACTCCCCTTGCCATCTATTATCTTCTAGTAGAGACATCAACAGCAGGGCCTATTGCTTAACTATGTTATCAAATTTTAGTAGCTAATTTCTTTAGCTTACAACATAGGTTGTATAGCAATATATTTCTTCTATTACTAGTGAAAGCAAAATTTGCAGTAGTGGCTAAACCTTTTCAGCAAACACCTTTAATTTACTTTAAAATGATTTAACATCTAGTATTAAAGTGTAATTCAACGTGTGAGGTTTTTTTCTCCACAGAAACAGTAACTAGTTAGTCAGTATATATCCAGAGTATTAAAAAAATATTGCTGGAAGGGACTGGAAAATGCCATTTGTCTACCTCTTGGAACTCAGACTGAAAGTCTGTTATTGCCAACAAATGTTTGCCTAACCCAATCTTAAAAGACTCCAATTCCACAAATTCCAAAATCCCTAATTTAGGGAGATTACAAATTAAAGAAAATTTTGTCTAATATGTGACCTCAGACTCCTTTCTTGCAATGTATGACCTCTGCAAAATGTATTTTAAGGTGGCTATAATTTCCCTCAGCCCTGTTTCTCAGATTTTTCAACTGTTTCTAACTTTGCTAGGAGAAAGAATCAACCCCTCATCAGGTCCACATGGATAAGGAAGTGGGTAGATTTTTCAGAAGTACTTCAGGTAGTTTCACAGTCCTGTGTAAAACTAGGGACAATAGAAAGGATTAAAGAAATAAATGTCTTCAGAAAGGCAATCAGATGTTCTTTCCTCCAGAAGGTTCTACATTGGATAGTGGGTTGAAGATAATAAACCACAAAATGAGTAAGTACTTAAATCCCTTTTTCCAAGTTTATCTTTACAGTTTATAATCCAGCCACAACCCAGAGTAAGTTATTGCTTTACTTTCCAGAACTGTGGGGGTGGGCATGCAGGGGGGTGGCGGGTGTGTTCTGTAAGAGGAATTATTTCAATACCTGACAGGGAACCTGCTGTTCTTGCGTAATTTGTGACAGACGTTCCCACTTCATTTTGGAAAGCTCCCATGTTAGAGAGTCCACAGTCTCCCTGAGGAAGCTATTCCCCCACATAGGTTTGGGAGTTTGTCCTGATGTTTAACCTAAATTCCTGTTTTTGCAGTTTAGGCCAGCATAAATGCGGTGACCTGAAATTCTTGCCATTGGTATGAAATATGTGTCTTTTTTGTCGGGAAATCTCTCAGGCTTGTGATGTGAGAGGGTTAAAGAGAATACAGACTCTTTTTAGTTGCTCAAACAAAAAATCAAGGGGTTTGCTGTTCATTAACAAAGAATTATATTTATTTTAATGAAGTCCGATAGTTTATAGTGTACTTTTACTCTCCTTCACTTAAAGACACACAAAAAGGATTTTTGTGGATGAGCAATTTAATGAATTTTCTGATCAACATTCTATAGCTGTCAGCTATGGCCTTTGCAAGGAACAAAAATGGATTCATTATCATAAACAGAAGTGCAGTTTTAAAACTAATTCTGAGTAACAACAGTGGATGTATTTTTGCCAATATAGCTCATACCAGTATCTTTTTGTGTGCATGTGAAAACTTCCACTTTCTGCAGTAGGCAACTGCTCTTTGGGTCTTTCTGGAATAAACACACCTTTATATTCAGAGAGGGAAGGGGTTATAACAAATTACAGAAGAACTGTTGGACCTCTACCTACTCATGCAAGCATTGGATCAAGTAGTCCAACCCCAATCAGCCTGTTAGTAACAACCATCAATTTTTCTTCTGCATCTTGGGCAGACCACAGTCCCACACCACATGGTTGCTCCTTTTTTAAGCAAAAGGAGGGAGCAAGAAGGCTAGCTACTGGCTTCTTGGGTCCAAATCACCCACTAAGTATGTCCCTGTTATATTGAACTGAAATATTCAGAGCATAGTGATGCTTCAGTTGTAATGATACAGGGCAGAAATGCTTAGGTTGTAGTAACATTTTTTAATTTAGGCCTGACTACTTTCTATAAAAAATACATGCCTTACTAAAAATACATGCCTCCCTTGAAGAGGAGCTAACAGACTGATAAAAGGGGAACAATCAGCTCAGAAGGTGCCAAAAGCTGAATGAATGCCAAAGAAGCATGAAGTTAACAAAGGTCTAGAGTAATTAGGAGAAAGGTAAAGACGGCAGGGGGAGATCGCAACCACCGACTCAATTCAGAACCAAAAAGACTGCACCCACCCAGCTTGAGAGCATGTGTAGTTAAGTAAGGAAGGACTATAGCTCTACGATAAGCATGTAACACGAAAAACCAATTAGAACGTAATAGGTAATTTCTTTGTTTTTGTAAGAGTAGATAGTCCTTGTGACTCAGCCAAGCAGTGTGCTAGCTTTGTGGAATTATCACCTAGCACCCATATCTGCACAATTACGCAATAAAGTCAATACCTCTGCTCTGTGCGTATATTGGCGTACTGCACACCGGGTGAATGATCCCACTTTTGGGTCAACACACGGGGATCATACATTTGGTGCACGAGTGACTGGAGTTTGAGGGTGAATCTGAGCAATTTCTATAATTTCGCTGAAAAGAGGAAACATTTTCCTTACCATGAGGGTGTACCTTCTTCCTCCAGGAAGGAGGAATTTGGAAAGGAATATGTCTCAGACAGGAAGTTTTGGGGCATAATGTTTCAAGCCATGGCAGAAATAAAACATCACATTTAGCGAAGGGTGTGGTGCAAAAACCTGATTGAATCTTAAGAAAAAGAAAACGGCAAATCTTCTTTCACGCTTCTTTATTACAGAAATAGTTAATAGAAATTCTTAAATTGGAAGGGTCGTCCAAAGGTTCGTAGTGTCCTGCTGGGTGACAGGACTGATGTTTGCCCCAGAGGGTTCAGGCCGAGAGATTTCAGCCTGGCCCGTGGTCTGACCACAAGACCCCTGTGGTACAGACGGCAGGTCTGTGTGAGGAAACTCCTCAGCAACATTCAGGAGATTCTTTAAGACACTGCAACAAAAGTTCATACTTTAAGTTTGCACTTGTTTACCAAGCTTGGGTACTTCCTTTTTGTGTCAAGCCACCAAGGAATTGTCAAAAAAGAACAAAACTGTAGCACACAAACTCTATCTAGTAGTACCCGTGGGAAGCAGGGATTTACCTTCTCCCCCCACACCATGCTGTCCTTAAAATATTTGTCTGTCCTTTTATTGTGAGAGCATTTGCTCTTCGTTAGGAAAGGATCTGACTACACACTCTTGGGTGTCTGCAGCAGCTCCAACTCTACTCTTTTAGAAAAGGGATTTCCTGGCCATTGATGACTCATAAAATAGGATCACTGTGGGGTTAATGGCAAAATAATTCAAATATTAGGAAACACATGAGACAGAAACAATTAATGTCTGTTTCTCAAACCTTCTTCTAACTATCTCACTGCTCTACTTAGCACAAAGTATTCTGTCAAGTGTCAGTAGCAGTGTCTAGGTTATTTACCAGTGACAAAATTAACATCATGCAACACAGACCATAATAAACATAGTAACTTATTCCAGTGATTCTGCAGAGCCCTTTAAAGGACAAACAAAAAGGTTAGGGGGTATAAATCAAAATTTGGTTGTCACTTCCTTATCCTAAACTTCCCTGCTTTGTTAGTTAGATAAAATATAGGCTCATCTAAATTATTTCTGTAACAATGGCTGCAGGAGCGTGGGTGATGAGTGCTGCAGAGTATTGGCAGAGCCTAGGAATAAAACACATATGCTACTCTGGGCAAAGCCAAGGGGAGAGCAAGAGGGGCTCCACTTAAGGCCTACAGTTAGTCAGCAAAAATGTCTGTATTGCAAAGGAATTCCTGCTGACAATTAAGGACAGAGTATCTTTATTGTCCCATTATTATGCCCTAGTGATTTTCCATTATTATGGGTATCAACCACATCAGAATATGTGAGTGCTTCCCAATCCACTTCACGGCAACAAAGTTATCCCAAACATCCTCTGTGGCCAGTTCAAGTGGAAATGGTTGAGTTTTGCAGACACGGATCATGAAGTGCTCTGAAGACCATCAATGGCAGCTAGTTAACTTCTAGTCAAATGTTCCACCTAGATCCACCAGAGATGACACAGACGTACTTTCACTGTCATTCTTGTAGTGCAGGGTTGTGTCCAGACTAAACCAGGCAGTTTGCTTTCCATCTTCCTCAGCAGGATTTTATATAGCAGGACTGACACATTTTCTTTTATCCTTCTAAGACCTCAATAGCCTCAACATGCTTTCAGAGTTTTAAAGTTCCAGAACATTTGCATGAAAGGATAGCTCCTTCCCAAATATTATATGCAATTTATTAATTTAGTTAAAGTAAGTATCAGTTGTTTTGAAAAATAATTTCATACAAAGAACAAAAAAAAATCTGCATTTTTGAAACATCATGCACTACATTACAATCATTAATGTGTTTCAACAGGTTTGTTTGTATTATCTCTGGGTGGCTTTCTTTTATTTTCAAATCTTTTACATTGATTTTCAGTATCTGCTATGTATTGTTGATGACTTTTATTTTGGCTAAGTAAAGTTTGATAATAATGTTCTGTCCAATTGTGCTGTGGTATGGTACCACACCATGTATTTTGTTTTTTGAAATCAGTATTTACCTTCTGTTATATTTGCATATATAACTTTTGTGGTAAATGCTAATTGGAAATGTCAGAGTTCTCTTTCAATTTAATTAGCATAATTGCACCCAGAAAAGAGTGGAAATCTATGTTAATTTAAATAACATTTATTAAGACTGCCCAGAATATAATTGTTATTGGAGTTTCCTAGGTAACCTTAAGCATTTCGACTGTCAACTTACAGAACAGCTTGACACCGGAAAATTCCTGCAAAGTTACAACACTGGAGAAGAGCTGCCGTTCGACTCCTTGATTTATTCCGTTTTTATGTCTTCTATACAAAACAGATTAGAGAACCTGATTTTTAGAATTTTCTTCTTTAATTGTCTCACCTTCCTGTCTTTTTGCTGTGTGCTTATTGGGGACTGAAAGTCTTGTTTGGGGAATGTGTTCCGTGATCCACTAAGCGCACAGAGAAGAGCAGCAGTCCCCTCTATGCTGACAGTGGAGACGAAGCTAGGTGGATGTAGCTACTTGGCAGCTTTCTGTTTTATCAAGTAGATCTGTCAGTAGAGTTTGCTCCCATCAAAAATGCAGGATCTAAAGAAAGCAGTTAGTAGTGGTATTTTCTGGCATGTGTGTGAGAAGTGAAGAATGGGTAAGCGTGGTTTTCAGCAATGACATGTGCGGTAGGCTGTGAAATTCAGCTATAGACAGATGTATGAGACAACCCTTTTCTCAGTGACACTCATTCTGCAGACTCCCTAAATGTTCCATTTTATTTTAGGTAATCCATTTCTATTCTGCCAAATTTGCTCACGCACGACATTCAGAAAGAAATTCACAGGAATGTACAAGAGGAAAGGATTATTTGAGATACCATGGGGAGGCCACAAAACCTAATTTCCAAGGTAGTACTTACCTACTAGCAATTCAAATCCACAATAAAATATCCAAAACCACAGCTGAACTTGCAATATTTCTGAAACCTGCACAGGCAGTTAACCTGACCACAAGAACCAGAAAATAACCACGCTAAAACTTCCAAAAATTTCTGAAGGGGCATTTTTCACAGATTTTTAAACTTCTCCTTCACAAAAGCACACACAATCTCCATCAACTCCTGAGGGAATAAACTCCTTATGTATTGAGGGCATTTATCAATGGATGACTACACAGACACAGGGAAGGTTGATGGAAATGATATAAGGATTAAACCATAATAAGAATTCAGTTCTCTTTTTAGAGTGAAAATATCTTTGGTTGGGGAGTTTATCACTACATGGAGAGATAAATAGAACCATATAATGTTTACAGGTGTTTAATTTTGAATTTTTAAGAAATAACTTTATTTGCATGCTTTTACAGAAGTTACTGGAGCCCATTAAAATTGCTGTTAAAGTGATTTTTTCACTCTGGGAACCAACACAGCAAGTATTGTAGTAACATTTCTATGTAAAATACGAGAAACAAGCTTTTACTTATTTGTAATGAAGGGCAACTCGCTTAGTAAAACTATATTTTTAAAAACACACATTTTTTCAGCAAACACTCTCCCTCCTTTTAGGAAAAAAAAAGATATAACATCAGATAACTTTAACAGTGCATGTCTAAGTATTTGAGAAAGCTAGGTCTATTGTTGTTTTGGCCATTGAGTACAGCTGGAGGGCCTCAGTCACAGCTCTTAGAACCATGGGTTGTAATGACATTCAGAGATGTTCTTTAGCCTGATATATGAGGCGAGTCACAGTTCATCTTTCCTCTCTTTCTCTATTTGCAACACACTAATCTCCATTAAAAGTGCTTTTAGATAAGCCTATAGAAGCTGATACAATTTGTGCTACCGTATGAACTGTAACAAAAATTAGATCTCTCTAGAAAGACCTTGAAATGGTACACTCCAGTATATTATTAACATGAGTATGACCACAGTAAATATTTCAAGTGATGCTATGAAGTTTCTTGAAAATTCACCCCGTGCTCAGCACTAAACATTGAGCTGTGTGGAACAACCTTGTTAGATGGGTCGAGTAACTGTCTTTGGTTTTTCCTAAAGTCAGTGAATCACTGTCTTGAACAGAAGTGAATTATAGAAAAATTGAATTTATTTCCATTCAAAGAACACTTTGGAGCTTTACTGGAAAGACAGCCTATTGCTCAGTGTCAGTGCTGAGATAGTTGTTGAGCTTTGTGCAAGCAGAAATACTTGCAGGAGTAATCCATGGGCTGTGCAGTTGCTGTGGTACGGCTTTCTTTTCCTCACCATTTGTAACTTCACAGCACAGGTGGAGCACATTTTAAGTGCAATAGAAATGGAACACTGTTTGAAGAATGTTTGAACATCTGTTTTCACGGACACCTTAAGAAATCTGTAAAAAATACATTTATTAAAAATCCACGACGGATAGTCTTTTCCCACAATGTTATAATAGTAAACAGAAATTCCCTTCAACAGAAATGTATCCAAAGGGAAGTTGATTTACAACTTTTTCCTTTGTTTCTGTAGTTGGGAAGGGCAGAATGAATGGTTCTTACTGACATGACAGAGCTGGAAAAAGGAACTTAGCCTTAGGCTGAAGATGGGTTAGTGAACTCTAAGGCCTTATTTAATTTCAGCAAAATCACTTGGAGTTTTTTCACTGTAGCTACATGGCTGTTAGGATAACCCTTTTGTCTGTACATGGGGCTTGGACACACTGTATGATTCAGTCCTCCTTGTGCATCTTTAACAACTTTGAAGGCTACACAAGTCATATCTAGACCCTTCTGATTTGGTGGTTGTCAAGAGCAGATCGCCCTTTCACAAAGCCAAGTGAAACAGTCTTTACAGCCTTGGAAAAAAGCTCAAGAAAATCTGAAAGGCAAGACAGAAACTCTCTGCTGCAAAAGAGATTAAATCTTGAGAGCTCCTGGACTGGTAGGACGAATTTGTAATACTTTTTTTCTCCTTTTCCACCTCAGTTACACATTTCAGACATGTTTTGTCAGGCTGCAATGTCTGGCTAAGCAGTTCACTAGCCCTGTTCCCACATTCTGCTTGTTATCAGTGATGCTGTCTCCCTGCTCGTCAGGTTCAGAAATTATTACTTTCTGTATTCACAACTTCACTTTCCACTGAGCAGAAAAAAAAATGTTAGTGATAAAATAAAATATTATTGAAAAGGGTGTGTCTGGATTGAAGTGAGTTGGCTTGAAAAGGGTCAGGACTCTGTCCCATGTGAGGAAAAGTGAGGCTCAGTTGAACTGGGAACAGAAGTCATTTGCTGCGCTAGTGGTAATGCCCTTGGCAATGGGAGAGGGCCCAGGGAGAAAGTATAAACAGTTGCCTTGTGCGGGAGGTAGTCAGATGAACCTTTCAACATCAGGTATAAATCTCGTCAACATATTCAAGAAAAAAAAATTAGTTACAAACACATAGCTATCATTGAATAATCCAGGTTGGAATTGTCTAGTCCAACCTCCTACTCAAAGCAGGGTCATCTTTGACATTGAAGAAAAAAAACAAAATGCAGACTTTAGATTGAAAAAAAAAAAGTCTAAATCAGCACTATACCCACTTCTTTAATAAAAATTCATACTCTTTTTGGAATTTGCTGCAATTTCCTCTAAATTATCTCTCCCTGTCTCATTTCCTCTAGCTTCTTTTCTTTTGCAATCATCTGAAATATCCTGCAGTGACCCCTCTCACTGAGGAAAAGGGCCTACTGTATTCACTTTCAGTTATAGCTGTCCCAAGGGATATTCAGGCACAGAACATCTCATATTTCATGTTCAGTGTAGCAGTGGGGCATTGTATTTCCAATTTGCATACTGTGTTATACCTACTGTGGCTGTGTTTTGATGCAAGAATTGTTACAAGGGAGAAGTCTTCTGCACTGCCCGATGGCTTTTCACTACCTGGACCCATGATAGCCAGAGTCTCGGAGTGTGACTAGGAGTTAAATAAAATTACGTGGATGAAAGTAAAAATAGGGATGTTGACGTTTCTGACAGCATAGATCTAAGAGCAGTGCTGGCTCCCTTGAAGGAGCAATGGGGAGCTGGACGTCACTAGAAAACAGAGAAATACTGATCAGAGAATTAGTGCATCCCAGCATAGAAGAAAATGTTGTGTAATGGCTGCTTTCATCCACAGCTTCCATGACCATTGCCTCATTTCTAAGTAGCGCCGCTCCCGCACCCATTTCCTCTCAGACTGATGTTTTTCAGCCATACAGGATGTTTAATTTGTTTCCAGAGCGTTTATCCTCTCAATGTTGCTGTAAGTGCTTCCAGCAGCCTTCTCACTTCTGGCAGCTGTAGTCAGCTGAGATGAAGCTCAGCTCTGGCCCTCACATGGAAGGAAGCTGTTTGCATATAATTTTCAATCGCAGCCATTGAAGCCCAGAGTCATGCAAGACCCTGAACATACCAGCAGTCTGAAAAGCATTGGTGGCCTCCCCCTTTTCCTAAACCATTCAGAAATTCAGTAAGCGGTGGGAAGATAGTGCAGAAATAGTAAGTTAGTTATGCAGGACCTCGTTTTATCTCTAATGATTAAAGAATGCTTAACAGGGTATGGCTGGAACAGGGTATGGTAGGTGTGTTAGGTGATGATATGGGTTTCTGGATTATGACTGTCAAATTGTTCAAAAAGCCTGTCATTTCACTCTTGGCAGCTGTCATTCACACATGGAACAACAGAGAAGGGCAGGAAATTTCATGTTTTCATTGGGAAGTTCTGAATGCAGAGGACTGAAGAATCCAGCTCTGGTGCCTGTCATTTGAAGCATGAGTGCTGATGGACCAGCCTTCATAAAGTAGATAAAAAAATACCCAAAGATCTTTATCTAGATGATCTGTAAGTCAGTGACTTGATTTTGATACTGCATCAATTTCTATTTTTTGGAAATGAGAATTTAATTCTTGATTATTTAATTTTCATGTCTTTGCATCAGGCCTCAGTTTGAGGATGAGAACAAGAGTTTAATGGCACATCCTGTAAAAATTCATTTTGTCCTCATTCTCCATTTTCTTTAGTCCACTGCTGGGTAAGCTTTTCCATCTTACCTGATGCTCTTGTTTTGTCTGTTCCTTCCACTAAGATTTCTGCTGTTGTATTTTACAGAAGGTAGCTCCAGCTACATTTAGGTGTTAACCTGGTACACTGGAAGTCTTTAAAGTTCCTTTCTTACTGTAGTTATCATTGAAAGAAAATTGCTGATAATTACAAAGAGCTTATGCAACCTTTGTCACTTTCAGTGTTCCTCATGGACAAAACCCAGCTTTTATAACCCCTTCTGCAGTGGTTTGTGATGTGGAAGGTGGCTGGAGTCACACTGTACCTTGGCACTGGTGTAGGAGTCCAGCGACAGATGTATTTCAGGTAGCTGACTGATTACACCAGCTCTGTTCTGAGGGCTGCATTTTTTTTGTTGCTTACCTTAAAACTAACCACCAGCTTCTTCTTATTCTACAGATAAAAGAAGTGCCATTTTGTCACCATTGACTTTAAAACTTCAGTGGCTTGCACTTTACTTTAAAGTCCTACTTTACAATGAAGATTTCCCAGGAGAAAAAGAAATGGATCAGAGTCTCTCAGCATTCACCATAATAGGAAGTGATATCTGTAACTAGGGTATAAGCAATTCTCTGACAATTTAGGCTAATGAAGTTTTCTCTGTGAATTGCCACAGAGGTTTTTATGACAGAAAAGAGACCAGTAGTTCCACCACTGAAGTCCCTAAGTATAAAAATGCACTTTCTCTAACTCTCTAAATTCAGACCTTATTTAAGTGATAAAATTGAGTGGATGATCTTAAGATCAGAATATGTCTTCATAACTTAGTAACAACTAAGTGAAGCAAAAGCTTCAAGATTTGGTGAATAAAACAGAAGTCATGTTAGTCTCTTCTCTCAACACACACTTTGGTATCGAGACATAAGCCTTGACTGCTAAGTGGAATTCGATCAAGGCTTTGCATCTTATACTGCCAAACTTTAAACAGTGTCAACGCCCCAAAGCTATGACAAGTTAGGCTAGGAGAAACACACTTCTTTCAGAAAATAGACTGAAATATTTCCTTTTGGGGATATGGTCTTAGCCTCTCAGTTTCATCATGAGGCACAAAAATTTTCATCTAAGTGAGAATCATGGATTGTTTCTTTTCACCAATTTGCCTTTTAACTAGAATAAAAATATCACTGGGGGTGTGGGGAGGACAGAGAATCTGCTCCTTTTTATTTTGAATTCCTAGCTCAGTTACACCAGTGTAAGTTTGCAGTTCTCTAGAAGTCTGTGGACATAGGTCAGTTTTGCAGTAGTCTGGGAGAATAACTAGGTACTAATCTGCCTAAAGAAGCATATCATCTGCAATAAGACTGCAGGACTTGTTACAGCTCTGGTAAACTGAATATCATTAGCTTCCCCTCATTTACTTTACTGTTAGGCTTACAGCATTTGTGTTGAAGTGGCACACATGAAAATAAAAACAGTCAGCTTCTTTTAGGTCCTGTACCTCTCTGTGACATTATTAGCTAAAAAACTAAGACGTAGATTGCCTTGGTAAAAGGTAAGCTGCCATCCATATTTTTCTATGGAAGAGAAAAATGTCTTTTTGCCCACTTATTTCTGTGATTATATTTATTGTAAGGTGAGAGGTACAACCGGCTTATGAAAAGAGAGAAAGGAAATGGCATTCTGAGGGACTTTTACATGGGCTTTTAAATAGCAATTATCCTAACACTTCTAAAGGATATCCAGAGCTCACCGTTCTCTCTGTTTCTGTGACCATAGGCTAGGTGTCATTTTTAACCTTTATTGCCCCTCATGTAGATTTTCTCACTAAGATTACTATAAAGTTGTTACCAACACTCAGCTGATATATAGGTAACTTTTAGAAAATGGTAGGGTATATTGGTCCAGTATCTGCCAGTTTGTCTTGTCCCCATTGTTTTTGTGTGTAGCTCACAAGTTTTTTGACATTACCTATGAACTGCTGTTGAGTGACTGGAATTGAAACCAAAAATTTGCTTACAGCACCAAGTTTGAATGTTGCCCAGAAGGAGCACTCGGTACCATGCAGACAGATATATTCAATCACTAGAGAGCAAATCCTCCTTTCTTAGCAATAAGAAAAGCAAACACTAGTTGTAAAGACTGCTATAATGAACACATCAAGAGGAATTTTGAATGCCTGGTCTAATAAAAGTGGAGTTTGTTTCTCCTCTGTCTTACAACTTGCCCTGTTGTATGTACTGTGCAATAAGAGACTGCACTTTTCTTTCATTGAATAGCATGATATGGCAACGTTTCACAGCACATCATGTTAATGACAGAGTCCGTCACAATAGAGTGACAAAAACCACCTGTGTGGCATCACCTCAAACTCCTGATGAAGCAGCCACTGTGGCCAGTGTTCCTTGTAGGGAACTGAGGGAGAAAGCAGCAATTATTGCCAATAGGTGTTTCAAAAGTTAGTAAAGTGTATACGATCTGTGGAATACATTTCTTGTTTCTCAGACTTCTGTATCATACCTTCCCTAACTTTATTATATATTTATACCGTAGCATATAATCCATGTCTCAGTAAGAAAATTTAAGACCATGTGTTTTTAATCTTTATCTTCAGCTATTCCTCATTCTTAAAATCGCATTTAAGCAATGAGTATGCAAGTTTTCTGGAATACAATTTCTATTAAGAAGATAAGGATGTTAATTTTAATTGCAGAAATAGGGTACTGACATTCTGATTCTCTCCTTACAAACAAGAGTTTATGACTTGCCCTATAAAGCTCAAACAACCACCTCCCCATCTATACTTGCTGCTCATTTTCAAGATGTCCTCAGACAAATATTGCTGTTGTAGAAGACTATTTCCTGCAATCAATCACAGCACCTTTCATGAACCTGATTTGTCATGTATTAAGCACTAAATAAATGGTCCAAAGCAGGTAAATGGCTGTTTCTGAGGCCAGTAGAGATAACTCAAAGCAAGATAATAAATTAGCTTCACATCCTCTGATTAGGTATGTTATAATTAAGAGAATAACTATGTGCTAAGTGATGGGACTAGTACAAAACCAGCAGAGGCTAAAGGGGATAAACTCAGCTAACTGTGCTCCAGACATGTCAGTAGTGACTATCAAGCTATGTCCTTTCACTGCCTTTAAGGAGGTTGCTCTAAAGGACTTTGGTCAACTTCTGTCTCATTTTTTATTTTATACATAATGCCACAGATAAAGCTTTTGCAAATACTGCAAGAAAAGGCTGACTGACATGTCTGAAAAGCGTGTAATTAGTTGTACATTAGTGAGCTTTC